>NC_051236.1:3002500-3247500 GCF_015220715.1 Pygocentrus nattereri | reverse complement strand
CAGGAGGAGGTCTCAGAACAATGATGTAATGATTAGAACCCATCACAGTCAGGGGGTGTTCTCAGAACACTGATGTAGTTATTAGGACCAATCACAGTCAGGGGGTGTTCTCAGAACACTGATGTAGTTATTAGGACCAATCACAGTCAGGGGGTGTTCTCAGAACACTGATGTAGTTATTAGGACCAATCACAGTCAGGGGGTGTTCTCAGAACACTGATATAGTGATTAGGACCAATCACAGTCAGGGGGTGTTCTCAGAACACTGATGTAGTGATTAGGACCAATCACAGTGAGGAGGAGCTCTCAGAACACTGATGTAGTGATTAAGACCAATCACAGTCAAGGGGAGGTCTCAGAACACTGATGTTGTGATTAGGACCAATCACAGTCAGGAGGAGGTCTCAGAACACTGATGTAGTTATTAGGACCAATCACAGTCAAGGGGAGGTCTCAGAACACTGATGTAGTGATTAGGACCAATCACAGTCAGGGGGTGTTCTCAGAACACTGATGTAGTTATTTGGACCAATCACAGTCAGGAGGAGGTCTCAGAACACTGACGTAGTTATTAGGACCAATCACAGTCAAGGGGAGGTCTCAGAACACTGATGTAGTGATTAGGACCAATCACAGTCAGGAGGAGGTCTCAGAACACTGATGTAGTGATTAGGACCAATCACAGTCAAGGGGAGGTCTCAGAACACTGATGTAGTGATTAGGACCAATCACAGTCAGGGGGTGTTCTCAGAACACTGATGTAGTGATTAAGACCAATCACAGTCAGGGGGTGTTCTCAGAACACTGATGTAGTTATTAGGACCAATCACAGTCAGGGGGTGTTCTCAGAACACTGATGTAGTGATTAGGACCAATCACAGTCAAGGGGGTGTTCTCAGAACACTGATGTAGTGATTAGGACCAATCACAGTCAGGAGGAGGTCTCAGAACAATGATGTAATGATTAGAACCCATCACAGTCAGGGGGTGTTCTCAGAACACTGATGTAGTGATTAGGACCAATCACAGTCAGGGGGTGTTCTCAGAACACTGATGTAGTTATTAGGACCAATCACAGTCAGGGGGTGTTCTCAGAACACTGATGTAGTGATTAGGACCAATCACAGTCAGGGGGTGTTCTCAGAACACTGATGTAGTGATTAGGACCAATCACAGTGAGGAGGAGCTCTCAGAACACTGATGTAGTGATTAAGACCAATCACAGTCAAGGGGAGGTCTCAGAACACTGATGTAGTGATTAGGACCAATCACAGTCAGGAGGAGGTCTCAGAACACTGATGTAGTTATTAGGACCAATCACAGTCAAGGGGAGGTCTCAGAACACTGATGTAGTGATTAGGACCAATCACAGTCAGGGGGTGTTCTCAGAACACTGATGTAGTTATTTGGACCAATCACAGTCAGGGGGTGTTCTCAGAACACTGATGTAGTGATTAGGACCAATCACAGTCAGGGGGTGTTCTCAGAACACTGATGTAGTGATTAGGACCAATCACAGTCAGGAGGAGGTCTCAGAACACTGATGTAGTGATTAGGACCAATCACAGTCAGGGGGTGTTCTCAGAACACTGATGTAGTGATTAGGACCAATCACAGTCAGGGGGTGTTCTCAGAACACTGATGTAGTTATTAGGACCAATCACAGTCAGGAGGAGGTCTCAGAACACTGATGTAGTTATTAGGACCAATCACAGTCAGGGGGTGTTCTCAGAACACTGATGTAGTTATTAGGACCAATCACAGTCAGGGGGTGTTCTCAGAACACTGATGTAGTTATTAGGACCAATCACAGTCAGGGGGTGTTCTCAGAACACTGATGTAGTGATTAGGACCAATCACAGTCAAGGGGGTGTTCTCAGAACACTGATGTAGTGATTAGGACCAATCACAGTCAGGAGGAGGTCTCAGAACAATGATGTAATGATTAGAACCCATCACAGTCAGGGGGTGTTCTCAGAACACTGATGTAGTTATTAGGACCAATCACAGTCAGGGGGTGTTCTCAGAACACTGATGTAGTTATTAGGACCAATCACAGTCAGGGGGTGTTCTCAGAACACTGATGTAGTGATTAGGACCAATCACAGTCAGGGGGTGTTCTCAGAACACTGATGTAGTGATTAGGACCAATCACAGTGAGGAGGAGCTCTCAGAACACTGATGTAGTGATTAAGACCAATCACAGTCAAGGGGAGGTCTCAGAACACTGATGTTGTGATTAGGACCAATCACAGTCAGGAGGAGGTCTCAGAACACTGATGTAGTGATTAGGACCAATCACAGTCAGGGGGTGTTCTCAGAACACTGATGTAGTGATTAGGACCAATCACAGTCAGGAGGAGGTCTCAGAACACTGATGTAGTGATTAGGACCAATCACAGTCAGGGGGTGTTCTCAGAACACTGATGTAGTGATTAGGACCAATCACAGTCAGGGGGTGTTCTCAGAACACTGATGTAGTTATTAGGACCAATCACAGTCAGGAGGAGGTCTCAGAACACTGATGTAGTTATTAGGACCAATCACAGTCAGGGGGTGTTCTCAGAACACTGATGTAGTTATTAGGACCAATCACAGTCAGGGGGTGTTCTCAGAACACTGATGTAGTTATTAGGACCAATCACAGTCAGGGGGTGTTCTCAGAACACTGATGTAGTGATTAGGACCAATCACAGTCAGGAGGAGGTCTCAGAACACTGATGTAGTTATTAGGACCAATCACAGTCAGGAGGAGGTCTCAGAACACTGATGTAGTGATTAGGACCAATCACAGTCAGGGGGTGTTCTCAGAACACTGATGTAGTGATTAGGACCAATCACAGTCAGGGGGTGTTCTCAGAACACTTATGTAGTTATTAGGACCAATCACAGTCAAGGGGTGTTCTCAGAACACTGATGTAGTTATTAGGACCAATCACAGTCAGGGGGTGTTCTCAGAACACTGATATAGTGATTAGGACCAATCACAGTCAGGAGGAGGTCTCAGAACACTGATGTAGTGATTAGGACCAATCACAGTCAGGAGGAGGTCTCAGAACACTGATGTAGTGATTAGGACCAATCACAGTCAGGAGGAGGTCTCAGAACACTGATGTAGTGATTAGGACCAATCACAGTCAGGGGGTGTTCTCAGAACACTGATGTAGTTATTAGGACCAATCACAGTCAAGGGGTGTTCTCAGAACACTGATGTAGTTATTAGGACCAATCACAGTCAGGGGGTGTTCTCAGAACACTGATGTAGTGATTAGGACCAATCACAGTCAGGAGGAGGTCTCAGAACACTGATGTAGTGATTAGGACCAATCACAGTCAGGGGGTGTTCTCAGAACACTGATGTAGTGATTAGGACCAATCACAGTCAGGAGGAGGTCTCAGAACACTGATGTAGTGATTAGGACCAATCACAGTCAGGAGGAGGTCTCAGAACACTGATGTAGTGATTAGGACCAATCACAGTCAGGGGGTGTTCTCAGAACAAACAACATGGGGATGATGACCAAGCACAGTCCTATAGGAATATAGGAATATTAGGAATATTATTTATGTCTGTAAATACTTTAGGATAAACAGTTGCTGCTGTTGATTTTATATATATTATTAGGAATGTGCTATATGGACATCAGTGAATTCATAAAGTTTGGAGGCTGTGACAGCTATGCAAGAAACTGTATTGAAACAGAGGAAAGTATTGACGTACATGGGGCCATCATGTCCTTGTCGTGTCTCTCAGGCCTCGTCCAGTCTATGTGTGAGCCTGACACTCTGGACCAGCAGGGTGAAGATAACAAACTTCTCTTTAAGACCCATTACAGGCTTCATTCTCACGCTGGTAAATGGGGCCTGACGAGAATATCTGCCCGCAAGTAATTAAACGTGATAAAAAGTTGGCATGAAAGTGCACAGCTTACCAACAAGAGGCGCCAGTTTGACCACAGACGAGCCCCGAGGACCGCGGCATTGTATCACATGGCCTAGACCGTGTGTTTGTTCGTGAGTGAGTGCGATCAATGAGGAGTGCACCAGTATTTCACAACCTTTCCTCACAGTTTTGTTTTTGAGAGATGGGTGGGTCTATTATTAAAAATCTTTTTGCTTGGCAAAAGCTGACAATGTTTTTCTCGCACCTTTTGGTGAAGATCTACTGAATAAATAATTCATAAGCTTTTTTTTCCCCCCAGTGTATTGCAAGCAAGATGCAAGATATCAGCTTTTATACTTGCCACATCAAAGCATTAGCCGGGCGCCTTCACTCTTAAAAATAAAGTGCCAAAACGGGTTCTTTGGAGCGCTGCCATAAAGAACCAATTTGGGTCCCTAAGTAGCTCCCATCATCCAGGGGTGGCAGCAAAAAATAACTTTAAATCTAGGCAAAAATAATCAATTGTAGGATACTTTCTATTGAGAAGTGTTGGTCCTGAACCTTAACCCCTACATTTATGTGAAAATAATACATGTATCTTTTAATTTTTTTAAAAGATTATTAATGATATTGAAAGATTTCGATTTTTTATGAGTTTAATTTTTAAATAATAAAATAAATAAATAAATAAATAAATAAAAACATGGAGACAGAATACATGTGTGTGAATGAGAGGGAGGCAGGTGGAAAGGTGAAGATGCAAGGAGTAGAGGTCGTAAAGGTGGATGACTTCAAATATCTTGGGTCAACCATCCAGAGCATTGCTGGTGGATGTGGAGTGGGTGGAGACGGGTGTCAGGGCTGGTGTGTGACAGAAGCATAGCAGCAAGAGTGAAAGGGAAGGTTTACAGGACAGCAGTGCGTCCTGCTATGATGTGTGGTTTGGAGACTGTGGCTCTGTCTAAAAGACAGGAGGCTGAGCTGGAGGTGGCAGAGATGAAGATGCTGAGGTTTTCGTTGGGAGTGACAAGGATGGACAAGATTAGAAATGAGCAGATCAGAGGGACGGTGAAGGTGGAGCAGTTTGGAGATAAAGCCAGAGAGGCCAGGTTGAGATGGTTTGGACATGTGTTGAGGAGGAATAGTGGATATATTGGGCAAAGAATGTTGGAGATGGAGCTGCTTGTTAGAAGGAGAAGAGGTAGACCTCTGAGAAGGTTTATGGATGTAGTGAAGGTGGACATGGAGATGGTTGGTGTGAAAGTAGAGGAGGCAGTGGATAGGGCAAGATGGAGGCAGATGATCCGCTGTGGCGACCCCTAAAGGGAGCAGCTGAAAGAAGAAGAAGAAGAAAGAAGATGGAGTTTTAGTCTTTTAACAGTCCCTATTCAAACATTCGGTAACGTTTCGGAAGTGTTAGGGTTGTTTTGGTAGTGACAAAATGGAATGTTCCATAATTTATTTGAATAAAATAGATTTAATTAAGCTGCAGAGTCACTCAAAGGATTTTAGTCTAAAGTCCAAGTCTGTTAAAAGTCTGAAATGCATTTTCAGCTTTGTCCATGTACACCGATCAGGCATAACATCATAGCACCTCCTTGTTTCTACGCTCACTGTCCACTTTATCAGCTCCACTTACTGTATAGCTGCACTCTGTAGTTCTACAGTTACAGACTGTAGTCCATCTGTTTCTCTGATACTCTGTTACCCTGTTCTTCAGTGGTCAGGACCCCCATGGACCCTCACAGAGCAGGCAGTGGATCATTCTCAGCACTCCAGTAACGCTGACGTGGTGGTGGTGTGTTAGTGTGTTTTGCTGGTGCGAGTGGATCAGACAGAGCAGTGCTACTGGAGTTTTTAAACACTGTGTCCACTCACTGTCCACTCTATTACACACTCCTACCTTGTCGGTCCACCTTGTAGATGTAAAGTCAGAGACGACAGCTCATCTGCTGCTGCGCAGTTTGTGTTGGTCATCCTCTAGTCCTTCATCAGTGGTCACAGGACGCTGCCCACAGGACGCTGTTGGCTGGATATTTTTGGTTGGTGGACTATTCTCAGTCCAGCAGTCACACTGAGGTCCAGCAGCACTGCTGTGTCTGATCCACTCAGACCCATAACCTCAACCTGTAACCTAATCCTAACCCTAACCTTAACCTCAACACAAAACCTAGCCTTAACCCTGGCCCTAATCCTAACCCTCATATTTCATCTTTATTTATTTTTTTGTTTATTTCATCTAAAAAGGCTCAAAATAAAGTGTCACTCTGACTGTAGCCCAGCTGTTGCTCTGCGCAGTGGGATTACACAGAGTGGTCTTCTTCAGAGAAAGTGAGAGCAATTCCTCATTCATCGCTGAGGCTTCCTCAAGAACTATAACTAGAAATAGGACTCAAGGACTCCAGCTGTAACTGAGGCCAACCAACATTACTCTGCTTTCCTAGTTAGCACTGCATTAGCAGTTGTTAAGGTTAGATTGATGTTTTTCTCCCTTGAGCACAACATTGCAGTTTGGCATTTACAGCAGTAATAGTTGCATAGTTACTTTTTAGTCGTTCATGTTAAGTTACTAATTCCTCTTTTTGTGTTTATTGGGGGGTGAGAATAGAGCACAATAAACTTTGATTTCTCTGAACTTAATGTAAGTTCAGCTTGTTGTATACGAGGGATCGGCAACGTTTTATGTCCGTTTTACCATGTTGGCTGTAAATGTTTCAGCATGTGCTGAATAAAAAATGTAATATTAATGAAAACGCAGACTTACTTTGCTCTGCTTTAGGCTTGAGCTCAGCTACAGCCACTTTTCTCGCATCTCTGGCAGGAAACTTTTCCTCTCAGCGTTTGACTTGAGGCTGAAGTCGCTTCTCGTTCAGCAGCTTCTTGTTTGAATTATTCTGTTCCACCTTAAATGGAAGCACCAGGAACCAGTCCATTCATCTCCAAATTATCATTATGTTCATCTTAAATCTTTCTCTTTGCCTTTATCACTAGCTACTAGATAGACTGGGTTGCTATGGTGACCAGCAGTCTGCGCTGACCTTCAGGGTTAAAGGGTGAAGCAGCAGAGCCCCACTGCTCTAATCCGATTTTTTGCTCAAATCCGATCTCACTGACATGACGGTTCACACTCGTTTAGGTCAGTGACTCCAATCTGTCATGAATGTGATGAACCGGTGACCTGAACTGACCCTCATGAGCTCCTCCTACTCAGTAACGCCACGTGACTGAATCACTGCATCATCCGCACAAACTAATGAGCAGAACGAGCTTCGCTGAGAAGATCATTAACTCTGATCAGCTCTCGGCTTCATTATTAGAGCCAGACGGAGGAGGAAAAGGTGAGATGAGCTGCTTTTCCACCGTTTACAGGCTTTAACTTCTGTTTGCCGCTGTTTCCACGGTAACGGCGAATAATGGCACAGCGCGGTGGAAAATAAGCACACGAATTCTGATCTGAGCGTCACTTTAAGGTCACATGGCCACGAGTCGGAAATGTATGCAATCTAGGACCACATATGAAAGTGTCTCAGGTCGGATTTGAAAAGATCAGATTTATGTGTCCACACAGCCCTGAAAACACCAGATTCACATTAGGGCAAAACATCTGATTTGTGCCACTTCATCCATCCATCCATTTTCTAAGCCGCTTCCCTGTCAGGGTCACGGGGGGTGCTGGAGCCTATCCCAGCAGTCTTCAGGCGGAAGGCAGGATACACCCTGGGCAGGTCGCCAGTCCATCGCAGGGCAGACAGACAGAAACACACACCTAGGGGCAATTTAGCATGTCCAATTGGCCTGACTGCATGTCTTTGGACCGTGGGAGGAAACCGGAGAACCTGGAGGAAACCCACGCAGACACAGGGAGAACATGCAAACTCCACACAGAGAGGACACAGAGAATCGAACCCAGGTCCTCCTCGCTGTGAGGTGACAGCGCTACCCACTGCACCACCGTGCCACCCTTGTGCCACTTCAGCCTGGTAATATGAACGCAGCCTTATAGGTGAAGAAAGATTGCATTTGGCCAAAAATCTTAATCAAACAACAAGGCTTGTAATGTGAGCCTCTGTTTATGTACAAATTAACTGTAAGAAATGTACGGTAACACTTTACTGTAGGGTGCTGTTCATAAGGCTACATGACACCTATACAAGATTGTCATTACAACTGACATAATCCAACATAACAGTTTATAATTGCTCATTACAACAGACATCATCTGTCATAAAGGCTACTTTAGCTGACTTTGATCAAAATTGGCAAAAGTAACCTTTATAGCAAATGGCGCTTATTGGAACAAGCATTTATAAATGGTTATGTAACCTTATTTAGGTGTCATGTACCCTTATGAACAGCACCCCACAGTACAGTGTTACCAAGTTTACTTAATCGTAATGCGTTTCGAACCCTCAGCGTCTAAATTACTTTCTCTTTTTTTCCACCTGCTTTGATAAAATGACACCTAAATGGAAGGCGAGGCTGTCCCCTGTGTTCTGGTGGCCTGATCCAACAGTGGAACGGCACGCTTGATTCCCCAATATCCTGCAGGCACCGCTGGGTTAGAGTGTCAACAGTGCGGTGGCACGCATCCGAGAGAGCGCGGCTGCTTGCTTCAGGGGGGCTCGGCTCCCACTTCTGCTGTCTGATCCTGTGATGAAACGTAGGAGGAGAAAGGAGACACACATACACGCACAGCCAGAGATCTCGGCTCATTAGCAGAGGCATCCTGGAAGGAGCCCAGTAGTGAGCTGGGAATACTGAAGCCTAGTCCTGCTCTGGCTCAGTTCTACATAATAAGAAGTGCTCAATGGGGCATCAGCATTTTTGTTTTAGATCAGGATCCTGTGGGGGTGAGGGGGGTGGGGAGGTATGTGTGTTGTGTCTGCGGGCATGAGTAATGCTGATTCAACCTCTAGGAGGTGTATAATAGTCCCATATGCTCAGTAAAAGCCACCATATGCTCCTCCCTCCCAATCAGCATGATTGATGACCTCATATACTCCTCAGCTTGGTGCAGCTCCGTTTTATGTTTAGAAGAAGACCTTTTGTGGAATTCACCTGCAGAGGGCAATTAAGGAGCATCAACCTTGAAGGGGAATTTCAAAAATTCTGCATGATTAAGATGTAAACAGAGTCGTTCAGAGTGGTCTCTGTTCTAGAGAAACTTAGAGTCAGAATTGTTCACAGTGGTGGTGATAGGAACCAGATGTTCACCTCTAAAAGCTCCCTCAGAAAGTTATTCCATGAAATGGTTATGAATCCACTGCCTGATGTCTGAGACACTGTTTTAAATAGTTCATGAAGGAGAGGTACATGCAAGGGTGTAACACCAAATTCTGGGCCCTGGGCACAGTAGTGCACAGTAGCAAACCGGTATCACTTCTTTCTTTCCTTTCAAAAATTCTTGAACGTGCAGTCTATAATCAACTTTCTCTCTTTCTCACACAGAACCAGCTCCAGGACCCCAACCAGTCTGGCTTCAAACCAGCGCACTCAGCAGGAACTACCCTCATTGCAGTGACCGAGAAGCTCCAGTCAGCAAGATCAGCCAAACTGTAATCAGTCCTGATCCTTCATTGTCTCACAGCAACTTTTGACACAGTCAACCACATCCTTCTGGACATCCTCACCAACCTTGGAATCACTGGCCATGCATGGAAGTGGTTCAAGTCCTATCTGGAAGATTGCTCTTATCAGGTAACATGGAGAGGGTTCACATCCTCTCCATGCAGGCTCTCCACTGGTGTCCCACAAGGCTCAGTCCTAGGTCCTCTTCTCTTTTCTCTTTAAACTAGCTCTCTTGGTGATGTAATATCTTCTCATGGCTTCTCTTATCATAGAGGCAAGAAGTCTTGGTGTGACTCTGGATGGCCAGTTATCGTTCTCGACTCACATCGCGAACCTGACTCGGTCATGCAGGTATCTCCTGTACAACATGCGTAGGATCCGACCCTTCCTCACCCGAGAGGCCGCCCAGGTGCTAGTGCAGTCTCTGGTCATCTCAAGGCTTGACTACTGCAACTTGCTCTTGGCTGGTCTTTCCATGCGGCCATCAAGCCTCTGCAACTCATCCAGAACGCGGCAACACGGCTCGTCTTCAATCTGCCCAAGTTCAGCCACGTCACCCCACTGCTGCGCTCCCTTCACTGGCTCCCTGTAGCTGCATCAGATTTAAACCCTAATGCTGGCCTACAAAGCCAAAAATGGACCAGCCCCTACCAACTTGATGGAAGTGGTGAAATCTCGAACTGGACCACGAGCCCTTTGAGCTTCGAGTACAGCTCGGCTTGACCCGCCATCCTTCAAGGCGCGTGGAAGACAAGCGTGGAAAATGTTCTCTGTACTGGAGCCCAGGTGGGGGAATGAACTCCCCCTGGCTGTCCGAACAGCAGAGTCTCTCACTGTCTTCAAACGCAGACTGAAGACCGTCTCTTTACACAGCACTTAAATCAGCACTGAATTAAATATTTTTTGCAATATATTGTGCTGCACTTGTATATCATATTTTATTGTATTGCACTGTGTTTTGTAGTTTATTTTGTTGTATTGTATTGTGTTGCATGGCACAGAGTTCTGAGTTCAGCTCTGCTCCTTTTCTCTCTGTATCTACAGTGACTGTGTTTCTAGCAGTATCTGAGCTCAGGACCGTCTTCCTCTCTAACCTACTGGTAACTAACAAAGATACTTTCTCTAGACAGACAAAGCACTTCTTCTAAGTTGCTCTGGATAAGAGCGTCTGCTAAATGCTGTAAATGTAGTGGCCCCAGACCCCCCCTCCTCCTCCTAGCAAGGAATTAAAGGATCAAATCAAATCACGTTTATTGCCACATCACATTTATGTGTAAGTATAGATTTGCTGGATTGAAGGTGCAGAGGATCAGAGTGAGTCTGATGAGATGTGGATGAGTTGGTGATTGTCCATGGAGACGATGACTCAGAGGTGCAGGGACAGGCCTATAGATCGATACGCCAGCACTACTGGCTGTTCAGCAGCCTGATGGCCCGGGGGAAGAAACTGTCTCAGAACTGGCTGATGCTTCTGTACCTCCCCCTGCTCGGCAGATGTGAGAACAGACAGTGGCTTGGGTGGGTAAGTCCTTTAGAATCCTCCTGGTCTTCCTTAAGCAGCAGCTGGTGTATAAATCCAGGAGGTTTGGAAGCTGGACCCCAGTGATGTGCTGGGCTGTGCGCACCACCTTCTGCAGAGCTTTCCACTCAATGGCAGTGCAGTTTCCATACCAGGTGGTGGTGGAGTTGTTAGAACCTTCTCCACAGTACATGTGTAGAATGTTTCAAATGTTTTAAACAAAAAACAAGGTGTGCTTTGAATCCTTAATCTTTCTTTGGTTCAGGTAAGAACTAGATTTTAACTTGGGTTCTGTTTGAAACAAAGTAATTAAGAGGGACAGGGAAACATACAGTACAGTGAGAAAGTCTCAGGCACCCAAGACACATTTTCAAAATCTATTTATTCGTGTAGTTTGTGTTTATTTGCTGAGAAAAGGGTTAATATTTGAATAAACATAATTTATAATATAAATAGTGATTTTCTGGATGTTGGCGTGTTTGTTTACCCATCTCCAAGCCTCTCCTCGAGGAAGTCCAGTATTATATGTAGTTAAAAAGCAGCTCCTGGTTTGACCAATCAGTGCTCAGTAAATTGTGCTCACGATGTAATTGATGATATTGTTTTTATGTTTATGTGAATTATGAATATGACTTTATTCTAATGTATATTGTGATAAACTCTGTACTGCACTGTATTTTCATTTTCATTGAAACAAACTGTTACTTGAAGGTCGCCTATTAGCGACCCACTGTGGTGAGCTCACCTTTGCTTCATGTCTTCAGCTGCATCAGCAAAGGAAGACGAGCCACTCTGTCCCTCAGCGGCTGCTTCTGGAAATAACAGGTTAGCTGCTGGTCCAGGCTGATTTCACTGGGTTGTAATTGCAGAAAGACCGTCTGTTACATTAGCTGTTGAATTAGTTTATCACTAGCCGTGACATTTTGGCACTTTAGGCTCACCTGTTTTCCCGAAAGAAATGGGTCAGAATTTGCCTGCCCTCTTTTTGCCTCTCTGTCTCTCAGACTCGTGTAGGTTCTCTGGGGGTTCTGGATAGTAAATAAAATGGCTATATTTGTGTTGTAGTCATGGTGACCCCTGGTTCCCATCATCACCACTGAGTCTCTACAATCAACCAAGTTAAACACCAACCACTCTGAATAACTTTACACCTGCACGAAATATTTTAGCAGTTTTCCTAGTAAGTAGGACAAATGGAGCCAGCTTAAAAAGCAAAATGAATAAAATTTTACTTACTTAAATTTCATTACCAAGCATTATTAGAATATATAGCTACTTTACTAGCTACACTGTAAAAAATGGCTCATCAGATCAACCTAAAAAAACATCTTGATTGAAAGAATCGTTCAAAGTACAGGGTGAATCAAAAGTCATAGGACAGGTTTCATCTTATTTTATTTTTTATTTTATTATCGACTTTCATCTCTGGGGTCATCTCAAACAAACTGTGTATGCTGAGAAAATCAGCGTTGTGGAGGCTTGTGACAGCATAAAAAATCAAATAAAATAAAACAGTGACTTTTGACTCAACTTGTGTTCATTTAGATCCAATAAAATGAGTTAATTTACTTGTTACCACATGAAATATATATATATATATATATATATATATATATATATATATATATTTGGTTGATCTGCCGAGCAATTTTTTACAGTGTTAGATGGAAAAAAGAAAAATGAATCAAATTTGACAACCTAATTATTGGCATAAAACTCTCTCCACTCCTATTGTTTGTGAAATCCTGATTTTGCTTTCATTTAAGCCGGTTCAGAACTGGTGAACAGCCAGTAACTAAAATCTGTAGCCGGCAATAGAGAAGTTACTGTATGTGAATGTCGGAGGATCAAACCACCTTTACTGCTGAGGCGATGAGATAATGGACTCAACAGGGAGACAAGCAGAACTTGGAAGAGGATCATGGAAAAAGTGTCATACACTCAAAAAAAAAAAAAAAAAAGATGTATGGCCATTATAAACATTAAGCAAACACTTTACATAAAACTTATTTAAAAAACATAAAAATATACTTTTCTTATTTATATTCTTTAGAAGCAGCCCAATCTGGATCAATCCAAGACTGAATTAATTGAACTCTATAAGACCTTTTAGACTTTTCCACTAAATCTTATTAGGAGGCAGTGCTGACCTGCAATAGTCACAATCATGATGGTCACGAAACGGCTCGTTTTATTGTTACAATCTCCGCCATCCATCGTTATTCAGCGCAACTGCAATGAAAGAGTGATGCACATTAACTAAATCTCTGTTTTTAATGTTTTGACCAAATATTAATGTTTCATTTTGCTTATTTTTGAGAGAAACTCTAGACAAACCCCAGCGAACTGGCTAGCTAGCATCCCTGCTCGGTCTGCTGTCATGGTAACGGGTATAAGAGGAAGATTGAATAAACGACGGCAGTGATTTATTGTGAAGCTGCATTTAAAGTTGTATTACATTAATATTCAAATCAACAGGTCATGGTTTGTGTAACTAGGTGACCTCCACATGTTAGCGTGGCATGAAGGGACTGATAGCGTTGGCTGCTAACTGAGGTGATGGTTAGCAGTTCAGTTGGGAGTGAATAGAAACTCTAAAGCCGGGAATTTGATCACGGCTGAAATCTGTAAAGTTCTGTTTACTTTGTTCACATTAGACGTTAAAGTTTACCTGTGTCCTGTAAAGAGAATCAAACACTGTTTAATACAGTTTGGACGACAGTAAATGGGAATTTAACATGTTGTAATGGGGGGAGCGAGGGGGCGGACGCATATGCGGAGATAAGCGACTTATACTAAGGGCAAATCCAGGGTCATAGTCTAAACAGTCCAGCGTCATAGAGCCGACATAGATTGACTGGGGAGCACACATGACAGACAAACCAGCATCAAACAATAAACAATCAGCACAACCAAACATCCAAACAGTTCAAACAAAGACCAGTAACCAGACAGGGGAAAACACAGGGCTTAAATACATGAGAGTAAACGAGGGACAGGTGGAAACACAGGTGCAGACGATCAAGGGTGGAGTCACGAAACAAGGGGCCGGACTAAAAACCAAAACAAAGAAGCACATGGACAGGACTGGGAGGGGCCAGTCATGACACATGTCATTTATACAGTCTAAGTAACTGTGCTGTGAATACAGAAGCTACTATTAACTCTAGAAATACATAAATGTGACGTTAAAGAATTGCATAAATCCTACAAGCGCTTCTAATTTATATGTGATTTACTTCATTCAGGTTTATTGAACATGATGGGAAAAAATGATAACAGCGTTTTTTACATTAGATTTATGTATTTAAATTGGATGAAAAATTGACGTAATTGAAAAACATTTTTTCAAGTTTTTTTTTCAAGTTTTAACTTTTGGGCTTAAATATTTTTTTGAGTGTATGATTCTTTTTAATAACATACTGTATCAAAACTTAATTCAGTTTATTTCCAAGGCTTTTGGAGCGCCCCTCATTTTAGGCCCTGGTTACTCAGGTCTATCCTTACCTGTGGTCCAGCACCCCTGGGTACATGCAGCAAGGATCAGCAGTTCCAAAGAATTTTATTTTATTTTTTCCAAATGTACCATCATATAAGAACCCAGCAGACATGCGCAGGTTCACTGGTGGTTCTGGATAGTAAATAAAGTGTCTATATCTGTGTTGTAGTCATGGCGACCCCTGGTTCCTTTCACCACCGCTGAGTTGCTACAATTTCACACTAAACCAGTCTGAATAACTTCACATCTCAATGATCAGATTATGGAGAAATTCCCCTTTAAAATCGGCTGGAGCCAAGAGGTGGCCGGGGCCAATGCCAACCGGGTATAAAGCTGTGCCACCCTTCAGTCCACCCCAGTGACGCAGAACATTTCAGTCTGGCATCATCAGTGTAGCTGTGTGATTAGAGTGAAGCTGTCTTGCTGCTCTGTGTAAATGATTAGACTTTAAAAATCTGCAATCAAGAAGGTTACAAACCGGTTAGGAGAGTCAGACAGAAATTGCACTGAATTGCAGAAGGACTATTACAGAGGTATTACAAAGAGTTCTGTGTGAGATTGAAGGAGCGCAACGGCTAATCAGGACTGTATGTACACTTTTTGAGTAGGCAGCACTGGTACTAGGAAAGAATGAAAAGCACTGAGATGAAAAAGTCCTCAATACAGGGAGATTCACTCGAAAGAGGCCCCGAATATTCTTGATTGCATTACACGCAATGCTGGAGGTGATCCCCATTTCTGCCAGACATATGAAGGGGTTCGGGGAGTGGGGGGTCTGCACCTGGAAGTTGCAAATGGAGGTTAAATGTTGCGATGACTGTCCCACGCCTACCTGAGCATCCCAGCTTGTTCAAAGCTCCATATACTGAGGAGCACATTGCATGTTGTTTCGCTCAGATTGCTTCACCCTAGAGAGAGTTATTACAGAATACGTGGGGCCTCTTTTGAGTGAATCTCCCTGCATCATGAACTTTTATTTGCAGCGTGTTCACTTTCTCCCGCTTTAAGTGCTCAAGCAGCTTATGAAAGAGAATAGTTTATTATTTCGAGTAAATGCATGGCTGAATGTTGTATGTGATTTTTACATTTTTTATTGAATTGGCTTTTTTCTAAAAACAGACTAAATAGACTAAAAATAGACTAAAGTTTAAGACATTAAGTGTAGCATATCTAATGATTTGGACGGATATGCTTTTTCAGCAAAAGGTCAAATCTCAAATTTTGAATTTTGTATATTCTTTAACTTTCTTGTGGTTTTCATCATCATCATCATTGCTGTCTTCTGCCTACCTTCTATGAACACCTACTCTTTGTTCCCAGTTTTGAGTGTGCTATTATTGCTAACACCACTGTTTTAAACCAGAAATGGCTCAATTCTGCTGAATGTTCCCATAAGAGTTTCCTTTTTTAACTAGGCATGAGAATATTTTGCACAAATATTTGTTGACTAGTTATACTGTGCACATAACGTCCATTTGATGTCCAGAAATGAGGTGCAAAAAGAAGCAAAGGATGGGAAGCTGATCTGGCTTAATAAAGCTGATATCTGGTCCATTATATATGCCTGGCTTGGCTCCCTGACTGAGATATTTGGATGGAGATATGTTCAGTACATACCTGCACGTATGGACACACGCTACATCTGTACTAGCAGGACTGTTATCTTTTCTGTGCTTCAAAAGGATTCATTTTTCTTTGCACCTGTGACAAAATCGTCACATTGTGCAGCCCGGCCAACTGCATGTTTCAAGAGCAAGATAATTTCACTATCCAGCCAAAAATAGCAACCGGATGCCTGAGCATTGGTCCTAAAATGTTCTAACAAGATTCATTTCACTACAAAGTAGTTATCATAGTTACTGAAGCTAGACAGAATGAAAAATAACATTTCACAGCTTACATTCATTAGCTAGCTGTCAAGATTGGCCCCTCCCAGTCCTCCATGTGCTTTTGTTTTCCTTTTGGTCCTGTCCATGTGCTTCCTTGTTTTGATTCTTCCCTGTCCTCCTGTCCTGCCCCCTTGTTTCCAGACCCTGCCCTTGATTGTTCTCACCTGTGTCTTGTTAACCCTCTTGTTAACCACCTGTGTCTTGTTAACCCTCTTGTTAACCACCTGTGTCTTGTTAACCCTCTTGTTAGCCACCTGTGTCTTGTTAACCTTTTCTAGTATTTAAGCCCTGTGTATTTCTCAAGTTGTTTGCTGGTCTTTGTATTGCATAATGTCGTATCTTCTGGCCTGTTCTCTGTTGTTGTGTTTATCCTGTTTTCCTTTTTGTCATGTCTGTTCCTCCTTCTTTCCGTGTTGGCTCTTTGACCCTGGACTGTTTAGATCCTGATTATGGATTTGTCCCTAATAAATCTCGCTTCTCTCAGCGTATGTGTCCGCCTCATCATCGACCCACCCCCCCGGCGTTACACGGGCATTGTTAGGAGAAATAGCTAGTTGGGGTAGCTACACTGTATGGCTCGTCAGATCAACCAAAAAAAGTACTTCATCTAGCAGCACAAAATATTTTCTTCATTTTTCTAATAAGCAGCTAACCTAAAAATAGCAGCTGGAAAAGCAAAATGAATAACAACTTGACAACTTACATTTCATTAGTAAGCATTCTTGACATCAATCATAGCATGACTAAACTAAAAAAACGGCTCATCAGGTCGACCTAAAAAAATGACTTCACGTAGTAAAAAGCCATTGAACTAGTTTCATTCAACTAAAAAAAATGACCAAATTGATCTAAACAATTTTTTAATTAAAACATTTTTCAGATTGAATAAAACATTTTAAAAAACCAACTGCTTGTTACCACACGGTCGTTTTTTTACAGTGTAGATCACTAGCATGACAAGCTAACACAAACCTTAGCCACACACTACAATTTAACAAGCACAACTAACCCTAGTTTTGATTTACCATGACCTGCTATTGAAATGACTGACCTTGAACTTGCTAATGTGTGTTTCGATTGGCTGTATTGCTACTAAATTGTAATTGGTAGTGGGTAACTCCACTGCTCTTCATGCACCCCAGGGTATAATACAGGGTTTTTGGGTGAAAACTCCATGCTACAGCAATAAAAGTCCTTGGGCAAGACCCAGTGCTACATCTACAGCATGATTACACTGTAAGTTGCTCCAGATAAATCTGCCAATAAATATATATATAAATAAATATAATATATCCACATGGTAACTAACTGCTGAGTTGAATCAGGCATGTGTTAGCAGGGAAATCACCCAACTGGACTACCTGCAGGCTGTAATCCCCTGCAGCAGAACTAGATAAGATGAAATGGGGTGATGTGTAAGTGGGACCAGCTATTCAATGCATCATCCACTCATCAGGGCACCTTGCTTCCTAAACAGCCAGCACAGAAAAGGTGGGAAGATAAGACTCTAGAGTAAGTCTGCACCGTTCCCCGCCATGACAAGCCGTCCAGAGGACAAATGGCATCGTATGAAATATTGATGCTTGGCGAAAAATAGAGCTGAGGCCGAAGGGGTAGAGATGACGAGCCCACTGAGGGACAAGCACCAACACAAGTTTAGGCCGGCCTAATTTACCTCAATCAATTCTACTCGGCGAAGGGGCCGCGGCGTGCTATCGGCACTGCGCCACGCAATTAAGGAGACAAGGGGCCACGCTTATTCGAGGATCCGTCCCCCATTAATATTATAACCCAACACCGTGGTGATTGATGGCCTCGTGTTGCAGCCTTGCTTATTCCCCGCAGCTCCACTGGGGCACTTGTCTGGCCCTGCTCTGTTTAAGGCTTAAATAAACAAGCTGGAAATAGCAGAATCAAGAAATTTGATCGACAGCTGAAAGTTCAGGCCTGTTTTTATGGTTATTACTTTTGCATTTTTAAGAGTGTGAAGTGACCTAATAACCCACATCTAAATAATTATTCCGCTCCACATGAAATAATGACTGTTACTGTTACTGTTAGACATACTGCTGTATGTGTACTCATTGCAATAGTGTCAGTATTAATGTGATGCATCAAAAGTTTGGCAAATACATGTATCCCTCCACCATGACATTTTTGCCTTAGTTTGTTACTTAGTAATGCTACTTTTTAAATAAGGTTAATAAGAAAAGAACTGATTATTCCACTGATTTTCTGTTCAGTAGTTCAGATGGAACTGAATTGGTGCATTAAGAAACTGACTGAATGTCTTTATGATGGTGGTGACAGTGTATTCATGTAGGAACTTTCTGTGGGAGCTTTTAGAGAGGGGCGTTTGGTTCCTATCACCACCACTGTGAAGAGTTCTGGCTCAGTAAGTTTTTCTAGAACAGAGCGTGTCACACCAAACCGCTCTGAACGACTCTGTTTACATCTTAATGATTTCGTCATGCAGAATTTAAAGCACATTTGGAATCTCTTTTGACCAGAAACATGGCTTTATTCAGAGATATCACCCTTAAAAAAGGAGAGTTCTTCTCGTATCAGTTTTTTTTTTCGGTTTTTGACATAATTTGAAAAATACCTGTTGTCCTGTGAGATAGTTTTGGAGATATGAGGTTTTGTTCTGACCACAGGTCTTGGGATACTATCTGATTACAAAATGTGTCTGCTTTATTTTTTACTTTCTAAAGTTATAATTTATTCATTTGTATCCATCAGAAAACTTATAATATCCAGCAATAACAGCAAAGTTTATTAAATTACACTGGTACTTGTCTGAGCCCTGTGATGGACTGGTGACCTGTCCAGGGTGTATCCTGCCTTCCGCCCGAAGACTGCTGGGAGAGGCTCCAGCACCCCCCGCGACCCTGACGGAGAAGCACCTTAGAAAATTGATGGATGGATGGATGGTACTTGTCTGACTGCATTGTGAGTGTAAAGTTTGGTGGAGGGGGGATCATGGTGTGGGGTCGTTTTTCAGGAGTTGGGCTCGGCCCCTTAGTTCCATTGAGAGGAACTCTTAAAGCTTCAGCACCAAGAGGTTTTGGACAATTTCGTGCTCCCAACTTTGTGGGAACAGTTTGGGGACGGCCCCTTCCTGTTCCAACATGACTGCGCACCAGTGCACAAAGCAGGTCCATAAAGACGTGTATGAGCCAGTTTTTGTAGAAGAACTTGACTGGCCTGCACAGAGTCCTGACCTCAACCCCATAGACCCTCTTTGGGATGAATTAGAGCGGAGACTGTGAGCCAGACCTTCTCATCCAACATCAGTGTCTGACCTCACAAATGTGCTTCTGGAAGAACGGTCAAAAATTCCCATAAACACTCCTAACCCTTGTGGAAAGCCTTCCCAGAAGAGTTGAAGCTGTTATAGCTGCAAAGGGTGGGCTGACATCATATTAAACCGTATGGATTAAGACTGGGATGCCACTGAATTTCATATGCATGTGAAGCCAGATGAGCGAATACTTTTGCCAATATAGTGTATTTATAATAGTATTTAGTGAGTTATCAGCTTAGATGATGTGGTTGTGTGTGCTGCATATTCCTTCTTTTGATATTAAAGTCTTCAGCCTGGAGTAAATGAGTCTGCTCAACCAGGCTAGTTGGATATTCTCTTTTGGATGGGCAGTGCGAGGTTTTGAACACTTACTGCCTCTTTCCACCACTTTAACACACTTTTCCTTCTTTATTTTGATGAATTAGATGAATTTGTGAAGATAAGAACCTTTCTTACAGATATTTTGCTACCGAAAAACATTGCCAGTTGATTCAACTCTATAATTAAGTTTTTTAAAGCAACATATTTCTGATTACTAATGCAATTTGGAGTCAGGTGTGTTGGAAAGTAGCTTTGCAAGAGCAGCATTTGAAGGCCCAATTAGTGTCTCAGATTTTTTGGAAGATAAACGTTGGGTCAGGGGAAGGTTTTCTACTTGGCTATTGCTGGCCTAGAGTATTGATTAATACATATTAATCAACACACATAAATGAATAAAAAAATAAGAAAATAACTTTTTTATTCAGAAAAACTTTTGAATTTGGTAAACCATAATTTGCCAAATACATTAACAAGTTAAATCATTCTACCAAATGAACAATGAAAACAATAGAGGTGTCTCAAACAACGTTGAAGTACTGTAGAACCGTCACAACTCAATAAACCGTTTGAATTCTGCGCATGGTTAAATGGTTCTTCTCCACGTTTGTGAACTCACTGTATGTGCTTCTTTAGAGACTCTATTTAAAAATTCTTATATTTAGCAACAAAAAGGGTTCATAGAACCTTCGGCCTGATTCACCCACCGTTCTTCTTAAAAACCACCAATTCTTCTTAAAACTCATACAGTTTTCACGAAGATCCTGACATTCACCCGGGTTCACTTATTTGGGATTCGTTCTTAGGTAAGAACACTGAGGAGCACAAAGCTGTGAACGGTTCCGCGCTTTAAGAATCATGAATCTGACGTAGACTTTTTCTTAGCACATTTCTCAAGAACACATTTAAGAACAAATTTAGTAAGATATTAGAGAATAAGGCCCGTTTTTTTGGTGTATTTTTGTCCAGTGCTCCAGCACAGTCCGCTGCAACCCGACACAAACCAGCAGAGACGAGCTTGCGTTTTGTTAGATTTTGCAACGATGGGTGTCTCCAAACTTTTGATGGATGGTATTTGCCTTTTTACAGTGCCTTACTCAATCAGTCCTTTTATCGTCACCACACCTTCGCATAGCCCATCGCAGGAACAGCCTTCTCCCCAGCAAAATCAACCCCACACCCACCCACCCCGATGCTTTTATGCATATGAGCAACACCCTCTTTAATGAGGCTCCAGATTGCGTTCGGCAGACGGCAGCAGACACACACGCAATCAAAGCAGCGGCAGCAGGTTCCTGCATCTCACGTCACCCCCAGTGACTCCCTGACGATTGTTTACAATGTAAGCAGTGCTCATTCATATTTGAACACGCCCTACAGGCCCGGGTGACAGACATGGCTGACGAGCAAAGCGGCCGAGAGCACTACTCTGTTGTTCTCTTCCCTCCTCCTGCCTTAGCCCTCCTTTCCTTCCTCCCATTTCTAACCTAGTAATGGCTCCCAGCAAAGTGCAATGGGATGAATAATTGATTCGATGGGGGGTAGGAAGGTATATGATGTAATATTCACAGGTCAGTGCACTGTCTTGCCGGTCATTCTGTGTTCCACTCTCTCTGGAAGAAGGCTCCAGGAATCGGTCCACACTCAGAAGTAATAATCTGAGAGGCAGCCAGTGTTTGTGAGTTGAGCACACTAATAATTGCAGTAGCATGCCACCTAAATAGGAGCTGTAAGTGCTGCTCTGATCGACTGCACTGACTGTTCTTGGAGTGAACGCTCTCTTAGCTTTGCTTATTTGTGTGTTCTTGGGAAAGAAACAAGCTATGTTGCTTCAGTGTTCAAAACAAGTGCCCACTTGGGCTCACTCCCATTTCACCCCGCATCCCTACCACTTAGCCCTTTCCCATCTGTCCTGCCCGTTCACGCCTAGGGGTAGGTTGTCCAAAGTTTTGTTGTGATAGAGGGGCAGGGTGAAGTGTTAGGGCTACATAGCCCTCCAAATGGAGGTTTTTCTCCTTCTCCTTCTGGGTCGTGGGGGGAGCTGGAGTCTATCCCTGCTGCCGCTGGGCAGAAGGCAGGATACATCCTGGACAGGTCGCCAGTCCATCGTAGACAGACATACACATTCACACCTAGGGGCAGTTTAACATGTCGAGTTGGCCTGACCGCATGTTTTTGGACTGTGGGAGGAAACTGACACAGACACGGGGAGAACATGTAAACTCCACACAGAGAGGACCCCGGTTACCCGGCCGGGGAATCGAACCCAGGCCCTTCTTGCTGTGAGGCGACAGCGCTATGTTTTGATAGTGTGTGCAGGTAATGCTGTAAACAGTCTGAGTCTGAGAAGAAAGCAGCAGGCAGCTGCTACAGCATCGCAGCTTGCCAGCTCAAAACCGTTTTTCCAGCTCCAAACTATTAGAACTTAGAATTTATCTGGTATAATTATGTTTTTTTACATCACTATAATCAGTAACAACTCAAAAAAATTGGCTAAACATGGTCCATCCATTTTCTAAGCCGCTTCAGGGTCGCAGGGGGGGTGCTGGAGCCTATCCCAGCGGAAGGCAGGACATACCCTGGACAGGTCGCCTGTCCATCGCAGGGCAGACAGACAGACACACCCAGGGGCAATTTAGCATGTCCAATTGGCCTGACCACATGTCTTTGGACTGTGGGAGGGAACCGGAGAACCCGGAGGAAACCCACACAGACACGGGGGGAACATGCAAACTCCACACAGAGAGGATCCCAATCACCCGGCCTGGGAATCGAACCCAGGCCCTCCTTGCTGTGAGGTGACAGTGCTACTCACCATGTCATCGTGCCGCCCTAAACATGATATTATTAGTTAATATCATTTATATTATTTTATAAGCAGGGCAATAATCATTATATGTTGATGGAAAATTATAAGGAAAAACCTTATTAAACCTAATGTCTTTTTCCATTTCTTGTTTTTTTTTTTTCTCCTGAGGTCCACTTATAACAACTGTCTGGCTTTTGAAATGAACATTTTCCAGCCCGACTGAATCCTTTAAGCTGCAATCACACTGGCTCAGCGCAATGCAACAAGGGTGCTGAGGTCATTCACTTTCAAAGAGAGCTGGCCATTTCCGGCGGCGCTAGGCGGCGTGAGCGGAGTGGACGGCGACACAACAAAGTTGTGTCCAATAGGATTCAGATGTGTGTAATGACTGGGCCATTCCACAACCTTCCATTCCTCCCTCTTGAGCCATTCCTTGGTGGATTTTCTTGTATATTTGGGATCATTGTCCTGTTGGAAGGTTCACTACTTCAGGGTCACTTTAGTTTACATATGGTCTCACATTCTCCTCAAGCACTCTCTGGTATAAAAGAGAATGCAAGTTGGCGAGCAAAGCAGCCCCAAATCAAAACATTTTTCTTGGCCTCGAAAACGTGTCAGGTTTTAAATCTTCCATTTGCAGAGGATCTTCTGGACAGTATAGTGATTGATTTCCAATATTTTGGATATCTCCTTAAACCCCTTTCAAGACTAATGCATCTACAGCTTTCTTTCTGAAGGCCTCAGAGAGCTTCTTTCTATCGGGGCATAATGATACCACACTCTCTAAGAACAAAGAGCAAACCAGACAAGACATCTGAGGTTCAAATAAGACGCATTCCTCCAAGATATTCTCGAATAGTGTTCCAATCATCAGCACCTAATTATTTCAGCTATATAAAGGATGGGATTACTTTTACGTGTCACTTGTTAGATTGCATCACCTTTATATTACTGTTTAAGTGAAGAATTGATACCCGTGTCTCCAAATATGTGGGAAAATTCGTAACTTTTCACGGGGGGTACTTATTTCTTCACATCACTTTATATATGTGAGTCTGCACTTTTCAGTGACAGGATTTCGACAGCGCACACCCAGTAATCTTCTCTGTAGCTGGCCGGCTACAGCTTTTGTAATCTTATTACCCATGGATGTCTCATTAATTTCAGTCTCAGGCCAGCAAGCCACCACTTCTGCTGTCACTGCCCAGTTCTCTCTCCCTCTCTCCCTCCCTCTCTCTCTCTCTCTCTCTCTCTCTGAGACCAGACGAACAGGAGGAAATGATGTCTCATTACATTAAACTATCTCTGCAGTGAAGTCCAGTTCTAGGACAGTGCTGTGGAAGGTAACCCCAGAGCTGGACGCCTCCCTTCACATAATGGAAATTATGCCATGATTAGCACATTTGCACCACCAGTCATTCTCCACAGGCCTTCTTTCCAAAGCAATTAACATTAACAATTTGTCTAATATTACAGTCTTGATTTCATTTTTATGCATTCGACATTTGCTTAATGTTTAATCACATTCAGGATGAATGTCCATCCTCATAATGTACTGAGCTGTCAGTTTATTATAGAGGTTTATTAGGTCTCTAGTGAATACACCTACCATGCAAGTGCACTTTGTAGGTATGACAGTAGCCTCTTTGTTGCTGAACTACTTGTCAGCCAATATATGCTCTATCTAATATTGGAAAGGGACCACAGGACCACCTCTGACCAGGTATTATGTGGGTGGTGGACCATTCCCAGCACAGCAGCAACATTGATATGGCAGTGGGATCATATGACGGCAGTGTTGCTTCCGAGCGCCCCTATATAGTTAGTGTATCTGATAAAATGGCTATTGAGTTTGTTTAAACTCATGCTAATAATGCTTAAAATGACCATCATTGTCTTTTGATCTTGCTTCTAGTCCCTAAATGAAGAATTTTTTAAACTGGCAGGAGGATAGTGGCACAGTGGTGCGTCTCAAAGTCATGCCCACAGCATTGCAACCGCTAGGCTATCTCTACCACTCGTGGGCTGGAGGTTAGGGAACTGGCCCTGTGACCAGAAGGTCGCCGGTTCGATCCCCAGAGCCGACAGCACATGACTGAGGTGTCCTTGAGCAAGACACCTAACCCCCAACTGCTCCCTGGGCACCATGGATAGGGCTGCCCACTGCTCTGGGCAAGTGGACTCACTGCCACCTATGGTTTGTATGTGATGTTTCACTGCTTGGATGGGTTAAATGTGGAGGTGAAATTTCCCCGTTGTGGGACTAATAAGTATCATTCAAACTTAAAATAAAGTGTGGTGGGGTCATTTATCTAAACACAGAGGCTGGGATGAATGAAGAGGCACGGTATGTACACTAAGGTGTAGGAAAAATAGCCAGTTCCACATTTTGGAGCTCTGGTTTATCAGAAATGATGGGCCACTTCAGTCACCTCATATGTATTTCTGTCGATTAATGCCTTTACTCAGCTTAAAAAGTCGAGGCTTACTTGTTACATAACATGTGACACACCGATTAACCACTCCATAAACATGTCATAGCAGGTTCCATATGTTGTCAGGGGTTGTCATGACAAATTATGTTCAGTCATATAGCACTGCAATATCACCATTTGCAGGAATTGTCGTGACAGATGTCATAATGTTTGATATCATGACTGACACTTAGGAATATAATAGCATGTGATGTGCATCTGTCGTTAAAATCACCAGTAAAGGTAACATGGCACTGTTATATTACTGAACAAAATCTGTCATGACAACTCATGACAGCATATGTGCATAACATCTGCCATAACATGTTTAAGGTTATGTCAAGAAGAGTTCAAGTGTTACAGGTAGACACCTCGCTTTGTTCTGAATGGCTTCATAAAACAGCTGTTGGATTCTTAAAAGTATTATTAAAAGTATTTAAAAGTATGGGTGGTTGGTTAGTGTAGTGGGTAGCATCTCTGCCTTCTACCTTGTAGACTGGGGTTCAACCCCCACCTTGGCAAGCACCCTACACTATACCAATATGGGTCCTTGGGCAAGACTCCTAACACTGCCTTCGCTACCTGTGTAAAACGAGCAAATTGTAAGTCGCTCTGGATAAGAGTGTCTGCCAAATGCCGTAAATGTATTCCCAATCAGGGAAGCAGGGAGGTGGCGCTGAAGTAGCAGGACATGCATGATAGGAAAATCAGCAGCCAGTAGCAGACACACAACACTGTACAGTAACCGTAAATGGGTGTAGACATATAACAATAATAAATAAACCAGAATTCTGATTCAGATTCAGTCCTCCTCTCCACCCCCTTCCCTGCTGGTCTCCCTGGGAAGAGTTGAAGAGCCTGATGGCTCTGGGGACAAAGGATCTCCTGAATCTGTGGGTTGAGCAGCTCTGTGACAGCAACCTGCCACTTAACATGCTCCTCCTGTCCATGATGATGGTGTGCAGTGGGTGGCCATCATCCTCCATAATGGAGAGCAGTTTGTGTAATGTCCTTGTCTCAGCCACCTTGACCACAGAGTCAAGTTCCACACCGACCATTGACCCCTCTCGTCTGACCAGCTTGACCAGTCGCATCTCGTCTCTCCTTTTTATGCTTCCTCCCCAGCACACCAGAGCATAGAAAAGACAGCTGGCAACCATGGTCTGATAGAACATCTGCACAAGCTTCCTGCAGATGTTAAAGGACCTCAGCCTCCTCAGGAATTAGTGCCTGCTTTGACCCTTCCTTTACAGGATGTCTGTGTTGGCTGACCAGTCCAACCTATCATCCTGCTGCAGCCCGAGATACCTGTAGGTCATTACTCTCTCCACTTCAACCCCCCAAATAAAGGTTGACTGTGTGGGTGGCCTAACCCTGTGGAAGTCCGCTACCATCTCCTTGGTCTTGGCACTGTTCAGAAGCAGGTTGTTCCCACGGCACCACTCCACACAGTCCTTCACCAGGGTCTTGTACTCCCCCTCCTGCCCTCCCCTTACACAAGCCACGATGGCAGTGTCATCAGAAAACTTGCATGTTAGGTCTCAAGGAGCTGAAGAGGTTAAGGTTATAGTCTTACTTTAATATTGAGATATAGATGATAAAAATATGCTAACGTGGCTTGAGAGTTCATTAAAATATTCACAGTATAGCACATTAAGGCCCAGTCCCATTTCACCCCTCGCCCCTACCACTGAGCCCTTAGACCTCTGTTTTGTGTATTCATGTCTAGGGGTGGGGTGTCCAAATTCTTGTTGAGATAGAGGGGTGGGCTGAAGGGTTTGGGCTACATGACCCTCCAAACGGAGGTTTTCCAGGGACTCCAAACAGAGAGATATGAGAAAAAAAGACAAACCGGCGAGACGGAGAACAAGAGACCAAAGAAACCCACAGATGTGAGATTTTTTTTGTCTGTTAAAATGGATATTAATATTAATGTTATTGTATTAATAATACACTATCCACTGTATTACCTTAGTTTAATGTTGTTTCAGTGTGTCATTTTCTTCATAACAAGCATAAAAAAAATCACTAATAGCACTGTAATATCTCGGCAGCTAGCTAGCCAGCTTTCTTATTCCACCTTAAATAGTCCAGCTGTTCCGACACCTGAAGCACCAGAATGTACCTGCTGCTCCATTTAAGGTGGAACGGGAAAATTCAAACAAGAATCTGGAGAATCTCTGACTTCAGCTTCACATCACTGAAGAATTAGGGGGGGTGATAATAAATAATTGCCCCCCTCTTTGAAGGCGTATGATCCCTAAATATAACTAAAGCCCAGCAGTGAGGAGCTGAACTTTCCCCTCCTCTGCTGTCCCTGCAGACGGGCAGGGTCGCCTACAGAGCGGCGCTAGTAGCTGATAATGAAGCGATGTTTTTTTTTTTTTTATTTGAGGGTTTGTCCCATTTCTTAGTGCAAGATCTTAACCACTACCCTTTGTGACTCAGTTCCAAGGGGTTAGGGTGACAAGGTGTAGGGGTGAAAAGAGGAAATGAGACTCGGCCCTAGTGCGGCCCTCTTCACAGCTAAATCAACAATTTCACGAGATGGAAATGACGGTGAACGCCTTGCTTATCGGCCACTTTATCTCAGGGGGGTTGTAGTAGCTTTCAGGAGCTGAGTCTAAAGACATAAGCAGCTGGCAGACCTTTACATTTTACTTGTTCATAGAGACTTGTGTCTTGTCATGTTGTCTCAGTCCTCTCCAGAAATCACAGCGGTGTTTGAATTGCCATACGTGAGCTTTAGCCTCCGGACATTGGCCCCCAATGAAGTTGTGAGACCAAAATTGCTAGCACAGCACCTTAAATAACCTTAGCTGTTTCAAAAAGGGTCTATTATATAGGTTTTTTTTCTACGTAACTCTTGGGAAGCCCTTTAGCACCCAGTGCAACTCCTTGATGTTTCTCTTCTCTTCTTATAGCTGGCACCACAGACGAACCCTAAAAGTCCCAAAATTGTCCTAGCTGGACTTCTTTTTCCCTGAAAGTGCATAATTTATTACAGCTTTTTTATCCCTTCCCCAGTGTAGATACAGTAAATTGCTTGTTGATGTATTGTTCTCTGAAAGCCACTCAGGTTGTCCTTGCCTGAGGCCTTATTATGAGTGCTGCATCCTTTATTTCCACTTTACAGAAAAAGGTTCCCATGTTTCTTTAATTAGACTCAAAGACTCTTTTTTCCCCCCAAAGCACCATCCCCACTTGTTATTACCATGATCGTGATATTGCTTTGTCATATTGAACAACTAATTCTGTAATGAAACAGTACTCGCGAACACAGCTTTAACCTTGGAGGCCCAGAGAAACCACAGAACATGCTCCTCGCCTCAAGTTTGCTGTCAGGCATTCGGTTTTGTAGCCCTTTTTTTGCACTGCGGTCTCAACTTGACACTACATAATTATTGTCCTGACATGGGGTCAAGCCCCAGTTGAACCCCTTATAATACTTCTAGTCCGTTTGTATCTGGAGTTCATTAGTATCATATGTCATGTAAGGTGCAGAAGCACCAAACCCACCAAGCTATTCTGCTACAGCGATGATTGGAGCAGTTGAACCAGAAATAGATTTGAAGACACCATATGTCTGGTGAGGACACTTCGCTGAAAAGACTTCAGATCCCCCCCAAACTTTGGTGACAGCCGTCAGAACGGGGTAAGAAAAACACAGATTGAAAATAATGTTGTCGGTGTTTGGTGAATAAAGCTTGTTGAGGCACATCATCCAGTAAATGTGATGATGTATTACCCTGTCAAGGTTGTTTTTCAGAGAGTCAAATCAGGAGTTGTCAAACGCAGATCGAGCGTGTTGCGGTGAGAATGCGGAGTGGCTGACTTCCAGCTGCACCGAGACGAGAATGAGCGAGCCATGACCGACCTCCTTGACTTGTTCGAAAAAGAGAAACTTCACTTGAGCTCAGAGCCGGTGGGACGCGGCACATGGAACATAATAACAATGCTGCTAGAAGACGAGGTCGAACAGTACGCACTGCAGCACCATCCCGGCACTGTGCGGCTTATTATATGTGCACACGTAACGGGCTTCACTCGGTTTGAACCAGGGACGAACTGGCCAACACAACACTATTTTTTATTAAAGTCCTAATTAGAAACTGCTGAAATAAAACCAGACCACCCTAGGACTAGCTGGGAATTAACTCTCAGATCCCCTGTGGTATGAGTTGTAAGCTTTACTGTGAGTAGCTTTGTGCAGTGCTAGAAGAAATAACTGGGTGGAAATGCTTCAGTTCCATTCAAAGCTCTGAGACGCGATATTAAAGACAAAGGAAATGGATTTACAGATTTATCTCCTCAAACTAAATCATCGTACTTCCAGATTCAGATTGAGATTCCTTTATTGATCCCAGGGGGAAATTGCAGTTGTTACAGTTGCAGCCATTTATGTAAAAATAAACACTTTACTAATAATTTAAGACAATATAGAGAAATGTACAGTATGTACACCAGATTTAAGTACTTAAGAATATAGTAAGGTGGCGGTGATTGTGATAGTAATATGAAACATCAGGTATAAAGCAGTTACAATTATTTAAATTATTTAAATTAAGTTAGTGTCGAGTTTTTGCACACACAATTGTTATTATTGCACATATGAACCGTTTCGTATTGAGTTTTGTGAGTCACACACTGAGGGAGGAGTTATAGAGTTTGATGGTTGGTTGGTTAGTGTAGTGGTTAACACCTCTGCCTTCTGCACTGTAGATTGGGGTTCAAGCGCCCTACACTATACCAATAAGGGTCCTTGGGCAAGACTCCTAACACCACCTTGGCCTCCCTGTGTAAAACGATCAAATTGTAAGTCGCTCTGGATAAAAGCGTCAGCCAAACGCCGTAAATGTAAATGTAAAATGATGGCCACAGGTAAGAATGACCTCCTGTGGCGCTCTGTGGTGCATTTTGGTAGAGTGAGTTTGAGGTTTCTGCAAAAAAACCTACTTTATTTTAATGTACGTCAATGGAACCAGACTTTTTTACAAGTCATTTTCTTTTGTTCTATATATTATAAAAGTTACATGCAATATTAAGGATAGTGAGGTATTTTCAAATTTTGTCAAAAATTTAAAAATGTCAAAAATGGAGATACAAGGTTTTGTTCCAACTGCAGTGATATAGATAGATAGATAGATAGATAGATAGATAGATAGATAGATAGATAGATAGATAGATAGATAGATAGATAGATAGATAGAATGTTTATTAATGTTATTACATTAATAACTTATTCTTTGACACCGTCAGTCACGTGTATATCGCTGCTGTCAGAACAAAACCTTGCCATTTTTCAGTTTTCGTAATGAGTTGAAAGTACCTTGTTGTTCTTTATACTGTCTGTTTTATGATGAATGGACCAAAAGAAATTACTAAAAATGACTTTGACTAAAAATTCTGGTTCCATTGACTTCCATTAAAAGTAAAGTAGGTTTTTTCCTTCTACTGTAAAGTGACCGTTTTGAAGATACGAGGTTTGGTTCTGACAGCAGCGCCATGTACGAATGTTCAAAAGACCCGTGTCATGGAAAACCATATATTTCTCAATTTGAAATATTTCAAAGTAAATCTACTTGATGTAGAGTGTGAACACACTAATGCAGTCTATACTTGGAAACTAGGTTGCGGAAACAGCCCGTTTTGAATGCGCTGTCTTTGTGATGCCACAAAAACCAACACATTTACATACATCTGCCTACGGCTTTTTGAACCACAGAAGCAGTGTTTCAGCCCAGACTGCTTTTTGAATGAGGAACAATGAAGGGCATCCATTGAGAACCGAGCTCATTTACATATATCAACTTTAAAGGCAGAGTAAAAACAGCCGGTTTAATTCTAAGGCGAAAGAGAGAATGAAAGTGATCATGTAAAAATGGATTCTGACAGTTTCTAATCTATATAAAAAAAGCATAAGTGAACCTCAGGGAACAATTAAATACAAGAAAAAGTACAATACAAGTAATAACTTTCTTTGAGGGAACTTTTTGAGGTGGATGTCTGGTTCTTATCACCACCAGTGTGAGCAGTTCTGACTCTGCGTTTCTTCAGAACGGAGCGTTCCACGCCAAACCTCTCTGAATGATTTATAAATCTATGGGATGAAACTCTATAATAAAGGATCCACTTTATGATTGTTGCTAGTGAATGTTTTAAGTCTTGTTTTAACAACTTCTATTGCTGACAGTGTGAAGCACCTTCTTCTCAGGCTTTTGCGGCTGCTAAGCTGTTTGGAGGTGTGCCTAGTGGAGCTTCCTCCTTGAGGTTACAAGCTCCCAGAGTATTTCAAAACAAAGAATTACATGCCGAGCCAATATGTGCCAACTCATACAGCACTACTGAGTTCTGGGAGCATATTACAGCTCTAAAATGAAGGGTGGGGGGGGGTCTTTACGTCTTCAGATCTGCCTAAATGCATATTTACTGGCCTGGTTAAAGGTTGGAGGAGCAGCTAGAAGCATTGTTTCCAAAAACATTGGAATTGATAACAACCTTCTAGCTCACTTCATGGTGTCTACCAGAACCAAAGGGATAAAATAACACACATTTCTAATACAACACATTATTTCTGACCTCTTATTTATCTTGTTATTATACAACAGTTAGTTCCAGCCATGCAAGCTGATTGGTTGAGAGGCGTTCTAACTGTGCTGATATTTCACCATAACATCACGACTTCCTCACAAACGCTGTATCACTCCGCTGAGATGCCGTTGCTAAGCAACGACTTTGACAGCTGTAGGAGACGCTCGAGCCATTTGAACGTTTTTACTTCTTACTTTGGACAGAAACAGAAATCGGATGCTTTTAAGATCACGTCTGACCGTCAACCGATTTGGTCCGACTCTGAAGACAAGACGACACTAAATTCCCAAACTGTCGTCGCCACTGAGCAGCTTTTCAGTCGGCAGCTGTGACAGAAGAATCAGCCAGAAATGAACCCAACACCATTCGCCAAACGTGGAGTCTGATCTTCAGAGTCGGACCAAATCAGACTGAGCCGTAAAACTGACCCAATAAAACACAGAAAAGCTGCTCAGTGGTGACGACAGTTTGGGAATTTAGTGTAAGGAGCTGGAGAACGAACTGCCAGCTGAGCAGCGAGTGGGCGGAGCTTGTTACTCTGACGTAGCAACGACCTGCTCGTTAAGGAGCTCTAATTAGGAGGAAGGAGCTGGACATTAAAACATATTAAACGCCGTGTTCAGGGCCAGTTTATTCATGTCTTACTGTATTTATTTAACTGCTGTATTAAAGCAGTAGAGCACTCGAGGAGTGAGTTATCACTATAACATCACACTCCTTCTCGTCTTCTATAGCACTCTCTGCTTATTGAACCCCTGCTAGCTTTTCATTCACTGTCAGGAACGTGAGCACATCCGATGCAGGCTAGTACCACAGTTATACCTTTTATAGCTCTAGGTGTAGCTTTCCAGTTGAATTGATGCAAGTTCTTCATGCATTTTTCTCTGTTTTCTACACCACAATCAACTTTACTAACATAAGAGTGCAGTACTCCATACACCACTTCAGCACTTTTCCTGTAGACATTGTGGAAATACCTATAATCATACAAGAGATAATGATTTATTGGACTGCAAATCTGCCTAGATTTAAAAAAAAATCACTTTGTCTCATCATATTTGGGCAAATACTTTTAAGGAATTATCAAAAGAAAGTCCCCAGACTCATCAGTTTGCGTACACCCACTTCCACAGATGGAGCTGCTATTTCCCTGCAGTTTATTCTAAGCATGATTAGGTTAAACTACTTGAAACAGGGCCAATTACTGGACTCTTACCCTCTTCAAAAATTACCAGACATAATCTGGTATATGTGCCACGAATGAGGCTGCAACTGAAGAAAAGCATAGTAAACTAGATCGCGGTGTAGCTTAGATGATCAACTCAATATTAGACATACTGTGACTTATGGTGCTAAATGGCTGCAAGTGTACAGGATACTGTGCTCCCACGCTGCTTACTGTCACACCTCCTTCCGACACGGCTGAGACTGCAGCCACTACTGCCGTTTACACTGTACAATAGTATGGTTCCCAGGGCCACTCGCTGCATCACATGACCCAGGACTCCCACAGGTCAACCCATCAGCGTTCCTCATCACTTGAATTCTAATCACACACACACCAGTTACATATACCAGTCTTATTGGAACTGGTGTTTGCAAAGTGTCGTCACTATCATGTGCGGACTGATTGTTTCCCCCGTGTTACTGACTGCTACTCTGTGTATGATCTTGACTGTAGCCTCATCCTTTTGCTCTCTTTTGGTTTTCTGGTTTTCGACTCTCTGCTTCTCTTTACCGCCTGTGGTTTTGGACATCGCCTTTGGTATTTAACTCAAGCCTCTGCTGCGAGCGCCTGGTTCCGTCTGCCACCGCTGCACTTGCCTAGCTTGTTCGGTTGGTAGTTAGTAATGTACTAGGGACTAGCACAGCTCAAGTTCCCAAAAAATGCACAAACGGTTGCCCATGTTGACACTAAAAAACATTTTTATTAGACGCTTTAATACAGAATTACTGTTAACCCCTTAATCCCAGGCTCATTGCATACTATGGCTTATTAATCAGCATCTACAGGAACTTCAATGGAAACTGGTGAAGCTCTTCTTAGGTTCTACAAGTGTATAATAAAACTTTGGGCCCACCGGCAGCCCCCGGCTATTTAAAGAGTTTAAATATTATTTAAACAGTCGTGGTTCCAAGAGTACATGATCGACACTGCCATATAGCTGTAAACCTTGACACTAAAAATTGGTTATTAAAGCTGAACTGTGGGCCACTTTTGTTTGTTCAAGGTTGAAAAACTAAGAAATGAGGATGCAAGGATGCAATGAACTGACCATTTATTTTATTCATTTGTTTTAATTTATTTAAATTTATTTTAACCCCGGCACCAAGCTATGGGCCATAGCCATCAGGCACAAAGTTTAATTACACACTTCTATAATTAAAGAAAAGCTCCATTCCTTTGCACTGAAGTCCCTGTAGTTACTGAGCAATAAGCCTTTATATGTAATAAGCCTGGCAAGTTAAGGAGTTAAAGAGGGCACACTGTAAAAAGTGGAATGACAGAAGTTAATAAGTCTTATATTATAATAAGTCTTTATTGAATGTATTTTTATTTTAAGTATTTATTTGAGTTGATAAAACCACCGCTTGCCATTTTTTAGGTTGAACGGACAAACCATTTGCATAATGAAATACGTTTTGTAATATTTTCATGAGTATCAGAAGACTGAGCAGGCATAAATCTAAAAAAGAGGGCCCCCCGTAGTTACGCCCCTGCTTCAGATCACAATGGAGAAGCTTGCTTTTCAGTTTTCCCACGTCTGAGGTAGCTTTGCATCTGTGGTGGGTCTGTAGGAACAGTTCATATTACCTCTGTGTGCATGAGAAGAAAACATGCTTATGGAATACTTCGTTCAAAAAGAGCTTAACGGCCAAACACTCGCAGGACCTGTTAGCACGCTCTGCCTTACTAACGCTAATGGGTCCCTGCTAGCGTTTTATTCACGGTTAGCAATGTTAGCGTTTTCTTTTGAAGGGCTCCCTTAACTTTAACAGGTCTCTCGTTCCCCATAAAAGGCAGCTGAAATATCCAGGAGTGGGCAGTTTGTATTTTTGGCTCGGTGTAGTTAATTATAATATGGAGCACAGTTAAGCAGTGAGGTGGAAACAGAACCTTTCAGTGCTTTCAAGCTCTCTCTCAGAGGTGACAATTACGCCCATAGCTCAGGATTAATCATCTGCTCAAGCCAGCGAGAGACATAGGCCTGTGATTCTGAGAACGCTGCCTACTCTGCATTAGATTGCGTGGAATCAGGAATGCCCCCCCCCAAACTTGCCCACCCAGAAATTTGTTTGTGATGATAACCACTCATAAACCTGACATTCTTTTTGCTCTCTTCTGTCAGGCTGCATAAACCTGAATAAAATGAGGTCTTTCAGGCCCACTTTTAAAGCCGAAACTTGTCAAGGCAACCCGAAGTGCTGCAATTTTCTGTCACCCTGTCATCCTCGGCTAAAGCCATTCTTTACCACGGATGCTGACCGCGGCGCCGCATTGTCAGTAAGGGTTTGTGAGGCCATCTCCACACTAAAGCCTCAGCTGAGCTTTGTTTCAGAAGAGAATCAGGCCACTGGAGGAGTAGCTCAAAGTCATGGTTATTGGCTTGCTCAATACTAAGTGCCAGGCGCTCACCTCAGGAGACCTCCAGATCCATACGAAAGAATGGAGAGTGTCCTCCACCTTTGTGTGTCAGCCTTGAAGGTGCACAGATAAGGGGAAAATGAGAAACGCCACCTCAGGCGACAAGGCATTGTTCAGAAAACCCAAGTTTGTCTTTCAAAACGCCATTGTTTGCTCTGTTTGTTTCAGAGCTGGCTTCAGAGCTTCACAGGGATGCGTTCAATAAAAGCTGCCGCCAGACTGCCAAGCGTAACTCATCCTAAAAACATTTCTTTTCTTCTCTGCCAAACAGTAATGAGACGAATCTATAATTAAAGCTTCAGAATGCGGGGTTAATAGCCAAATCTAAAAAGCACAAAACACTCTATTTGCATGGCAATTCTACCTGCCCATTGTCTTCCTTCTGGAGAAAATAGGTTCAGACTTTACATCAAAGAAAAGCTGTGAAACAGCGGCTGCTAGAATTGTAGATTGCAGGCCATGTTGACTGTAGCTCTTCAGCAAAGCAATTACAGTTGGGACACAATTAGGCTAATGGAGAACATTCTGTGCTTCCATTTTCTTCGCTAGTATTATGGAAAGTTTCAATCTTCTGAAAGCTTTTGGAACTTTTTTCTCCTCCACAACCGATTGCAAAGGCTGTCCAGTGGGAACGTATATGCTTCATCGCCAAAGGCTGAAGCTGTAACACTGGATGATTTATGCCACATCTAGGGAGGATTGATGCATTTGCAGCAAACGTGTAAGACGTGACGTGACATGATGTATGAGTTTTCTCTCAAATGGACACTGTTCATCCTACAGAACATCAGGCTTTGTAATAATGTATATTTGACCCAAAAGGCATCTGTTCTACTGCTGAATGCTCTAAGGAGCCTTCAGACTCGGGGGCACATTTGGAATATTCAACAGAAAGGCAGCAGTGTTAGCAACAGCCAAATTTGGGTAGTGCTTTCTAAAGTTTTAAGCTCTAGATATTAACTCAATAAGTGTGAGGTACAAACTCCAAAGCAGTAGTGATAATTTGGGGAAAAATGATAGTGAGTTCCAAGGCAGCCTAACCGAAAGGCCAAGGAATTCACGGTAGAACTATTTCCTGAAATACTGGGTCATTATGTTTGGTAAAATGGGAGATAAGTAGCAGATGGTTATATGGGGTAAAAAGGCAGTACAAAGACACTTGAAAGGAGTCTTATACAGTATGTTCCTGTCTATAATCTAACCTGAATCAGCCTTACCTGAAAGTGTGGTGTTTTGGGAGGGCTTTGATGACTTAAGCATGACTAAAGACAAGGGACGCACTGATACAGATACTGGTATTGCTTATCGGTCTGATACCGTGCTCATTTAGTCAGACTCATACTAATAAAAATACATACCAATATACCGATACCTGCTGTGTCATAAACAACTTCAAACATTGCACCTTGGCAGAGGAATACATTATGATTTCAGCCTGTTTTTAAACACACAACTGCTTCCCCACTATGGTTGGAGACATGCAAGTCAAGCAAACAGAGGAGAAAAAGTTTTCTTACCAAAGTCCATCTAGAGCAACTTTACTCTGTTTGACTGAATACAATAGAGAGGAATAAACATTCATATTGTTATGGGTTTTTTTTGGAAAATAGACTGTAAAGTAAGGAGATTGTACCATGTATGTCACCGCCTGTGTTTCGCTTCAGAGCTCAGAGTTAGCTAAACTAATCAGTTGCTCAGCAGGTTTGCTCAGTACTCGGTGTACAACATGCTACTTTGAATGAAACAGCCTTATTTGAAACTGACGGACTCTGTCTGTAGAGGCTGCGCTTATCATACAAATCTTAGGCTTTGTCTACACAAGATGGCCTATTCTAATGTACAATGTGAGTCAACAAAGAATAACATTTCTAAAATCACATGCCTGACTTTACATGACATTCAGCTACAGCTCAACCAGCCAAACAAAATACTCCCAACAAGATGTAAAACTTGGAGTGTGAGCTCATGGGATGCGTTGATCTCAGGTCTGATTCCTGCTGTAGCTACAGAGACTGCAAACCTATGTACTCTACTTACATCTGTACATAGATGCTTTTCTGGTAAGGTAGCTAATGTGGCGTGGCTAGGTAATTTACAGCTAAATTTTAGTGATTTAACTGTTACGGTACATTGCACTGATTTACATAAACAACAACACCATTCTAGTAGGTTACTCACTATGGCCCATGTGTGAAACCCAAGGCCCATTGGCCAAATCAGGCCTGCGACACTTCTGGCCTGCAAAAGTATTTTAGTTTTTTTTATTAATATAAGCCTGTTTCACAGTGGCCTGCAGTTCAGTCCTCAGCATGCAATGCAATTTGCGCTCTGACTCTTCTCCCCCAACATCAGTCTATGGGACAGCAGTTACACCTCAATTCTACACAATTCTATACAATTCCACACCAGTCATATCAGCAAAGAAAGGATGCCAGGTTACTAGTTCAAGGAGATTGGTAGGTTTAAAAGACAGAGCTCCCAGGGACATTTAAATTTGGGATATTTCAAGTATTTATGTATTTTTTCAGAATCTGTACAAGTGTCTGTATTTCACAGTTGAAGCTTTTATGTCGTTTTTTTTAGGAAGTTTTTTGTTGAAGTTCAAGGTACCGCACTCTTTATCGCCGAGCATTAAAGGGATTGACGCATTCCTACTAAAGACAAAAGCTTCAGGAAAGTCTGTCATAATGTATGGGGTCTCACGTTTTCCTAAACTAAGATTTTAAAAATCCTGCAGTGTGGGCCACACATGAAGGGGCTATGAAAGGAAACGTTACCTGAACTTGAAATGATTCTCAAACTGTGGCTTTGCTTTTTGCACTCCAGTCCAACACCCTGGTATAAAATTACATTTTGAGCAGCTACACGAGGCAAGGCACTTTATCAAACCCCAGAGATGCTATGTATGCGTATTCTGGCTGTGATTGCGCTGGCCTTGATAAGTGGCAAGAGGCAAATCAGCTGTTCACAGCAGGAGGGTGATAAGCCTCTGCCGGATCCAAGATGGCTCCCACTTTCACACAGAGCTATAGCCAAATGCTCCTTTTAGGCCGTCTTCCTGGCAACGGCACTTTCGCTTTCAAGTGCGAGCCCTTTTTTAAAGAGTGAGTAACCTGGTTTATGACCTAGTTTCGGTTTCTGTAGAATGTGAGATTTAAACCCATTACTCTTATGATGAAGTTATAAATTAAGGTTGCGCACTGATTTGTATGCCTCATGGAAACTCGCTCCGAATTAGTCACTCCTGTTATGATTCCCATCATGCGTTTGACTCACATCAGTGCACATGTTCCTGCGAACTTGATGCTGTAGGTGTACATACCCTTATATCCCCTGAAATGAAAAAGATGCATGTCATTACATGTCATTGTTTTATGTTCCTTGGAGGCTGTGTGCGGTACGTGTTTATATTTTGCCGTCACATTGGAAAGAATACAGATGACTTCAGGGGGAGCTTGTGTTTTCATCTAAAAATTGCACTCGTCAGAAGCCAGAATGACATATTAACATCAAGTTTGAGCCTTCCGATTTATACATCTCTATTCCAAGAGACTTGTGACAGAGTGTGAGATGCTAATAAAAGCAGAAAGCAATCATTAGTGATTTCTGTTTGAACTTTATTAGATTGAAGCAAGTACAAAAAACACAATAATTGATTTATCTTACTTTACCCTATGAACTGAACTCATTACAGTTTAGATGCTTGCAATACAGTCCTAAAAGCTGGGACGGGAGCATATTTAATGTTACATCAAACTTTTAACACGACTGAATAATAGTTTCAGGATTGAAAATAATTAATCTAGTTACAATTTTAAAACATTTTGCCAGGCTTCTTTTACACAATAGGTTTGTTGAGATCATTTAATATGGCCCTTTTAGTGGTTGAGTTTGACACCCCTGCACTGCGATATTGAGTTCGATATCATAAAGTCCTAAAAATGATGTACTTGTACTTATACTTGAAAAAAAATAGTATTGACCCTACTACTAAAAACTAAAACATCAGTAGAATCTGTCATAATGTGTGATAATCTCAGCATAAGCTAAGATTTAAAATTTCTGTAGCTTTCTGTATAAAAACAGAAAGCAATCATTAGAGAATTGGGTTCTCTATTAAATTTTGCCAGTCTTACACAAATCTTCATTGGCACCACCATATGGGCCTCCCTTGTCCTATTTTGGGCATCATAATGGACCACATAGTTTTACTGGGATGCACGACTGATCTGCTGACCGACTGACCTGCAGGCAACCATACTGTTGTGACACCTCCAGAATGTGGTTGATGTTGTTATGCTGAAATAAGCATGAGTGTCCCTGAAAAAGACGTCACCTAGAAGGCAGCATATGTCGCTCCAAAATGTTACCTACTAATCCACCCCTCATGCCACGGCAGAGCCTGGCTTTTGAACTTTAGACTGGTAACAATCTGGACTGTCCTTTTATGTTAAGCATTTGGAACGACATCCACTATTTCTAGAAATCCTCAAGGTGCACTCGTCAGACCACACTATTTCAGATGAGGCTTGAGCTTGGAGATCCAACGTGCTGTGTGAGCCATCGAAGGTCACAGGCACTCATTTGTGCTTTTAGGCCTTTTATGCAAACAGATTTGTCAGGATTCCCTGAATCTTTTAATGATATTATACACTGTAGAGGATGAAAAACCTTAAATCCTTACAAAATAAGGAAAGATATTCTTAAGCTGTTGAATTATTCTTATTCGCTGGCAAAGTCTCAACCCATCCTTGCTCATAAGGGACTATGCTAGAATCTCTGTTTATGTCCAAGCATGTTTGCATTAGGACACTTTTTCATGTCCTATACCAATGCTGCAACCTAGATGCCAATCCAATACTGTCGTTTTACCTCTCTGTAACAACTAAACTGTTACTACATTTGTCTGGATGTACTTTGCTTAACTGCGCCATTTGAATAACATCATGATCAAACTGTGAAACAAATATTTTATTCCCCTAAAGGAAGAAATCCTTAGCCTGCAACACGACTCGGTTATGCAATACTGCTGCTTATTTTTATTTAAATTGTTTACGCACAGAACTTTTGCAGCTTTTTTTAATAAGTAAGCACAATTCAAACATCCACCATGAACTTTAAAGTGCAACTTTGTGCAAAACTTTCAACAATAAATGACAACCTCAATGACAACAGAAAACAAGTCGCAATGTAGACCATAACTTATAATTTAACATGAAATTAGCAATTCCAGTATATACTGCACAGTGGAACACTGGACGGCAGACATGGCACTCACAGCTGAAACTCTAGGCTGTTACACCTGATATTGTGTTAGGTCTCACTCACGCTCGAGTTACTGTTCACGTGACACTTGCTGCTCATCTGTCTCATAACTGGGGCTGTCAAAATTGGTCAAAAATAACAACCACGTGGCTTCAGACCATATCAATATCTGTTTTTGTACATTATGTCCACAACAGAGGAAACCAATACAGCAACAGTGTTGCATCTGATTTAGTTGCCCATGAAATTCATGTTCCCCTTTCTCAAATCACGTCCTCAGGAATGTTCACACTGAGAAGAAATCGGCAGTGAAGAAATCGGCGAGTACAGAAAGAAGGGAACCGGCTCTGTGACCAGAAAGTTCGATACACCGGTTCGATCCCCAGAGCCGACAGTGCGTGAGGTGTCCTTGAGCAAGACGTCTAACCCCCAACTGCTCCCTCGGGCGCTGCGGATAGGGCTGCCCACCGCTCCGGGCAAGTGTGCTCAATGCCCCCTAGTGTGTGTGCTCACTAGTGTGCATGTGGTGTTTCACTGTATGGATGGGTTAAATGTGGAGGTGAAATTTCCCTGTTTGTGGGACTAATGAGGGTCACTTAATTAAAATAAGGTGTAAATCGTGGCTTTGTTGCTGATTGGATTATTAAATGGATTATTGAATACTATTGCTGCGTGAATGCATGCACACTCCATGCTTTAACGGGGGGGAAGGTGAATTTGAGGAGAAAGTGAATCAGATGCTTCTGGGGGCATATTTTCCAGATGTGCCCTCAGATAAAGATCACGAAGACTAGGCTTCTGTCGGCAGCCTTTTTCTGCACTCTCCTGAGTCAGTCCTGCCGAATGTAAAGACCTAAACATGGAGACGCAGTGTTTAGCTACTCTGCTCCTCTTAAATGGGTTGACAGAGAACATTAGAAGAGCCCTGAACACTTGACACTTAAAATCAGGCTTGAAACGTTCCTATTTGAGCAGCTTTCAGTGCAGTTCAAAGCACTTTTAGCTCTACTACACTTGTCTCCTTTGCCGGCACTTTATTACCCTAATTTATTTTTACTTTTTTTTATTAAGCTCTTAATCATCATAGTCTAATTTCTAAACTGATTTTTTAATTCAATGCTTTTCGGTCAAATATAGTGTCTTAATCGTGTTTTAATCATGTTTTTAATTTCTAATTGCTATTTTCCTTTGCCTTACTTTTTTAAATGACTGTTTTGTCTCAATGGTAAAGCACTTTGAATGAGCAGTGCATGAAAGGCACTGGCCTTGCCTTGCATATCTTGGAGATGTGCTCTCAGGTTGCTAGTACTGGAAATGTAAATGGCTAAATGTAGCTTACACAGCTCAGGTACAACAATATCTCGAGGTTCCACAGTTTTGCCGTCTACTGACCTTCAAGTGTTGCTCGGAAGTATTTCCAAATGGGCTTTATGGACCGAGTCAGGATGTGCGCTCTTTGCCATCATTACCACATGGCTGCTGTTGAATTATTCACTCATTTCAGCCGGACCTACATTTCATTTCAAATCCTGAAGATGATGACGACATGTGACGGTTGTATTCAGTGCAGATGCCCAGGTCGGCGCGAGAACCCACGAGGCAAACAACTGCGGTTATGCTGCTTTTTTCAAAATAGAACATTCATTTTCACAATCGAATGTCTGTTTTTTTAACCATTTGATCGCAGTGCAAAAAATAGCGTCTTATCAAGTGAAATGATCTTATATCTAGTTGCTATATCTAATATTGCTTATTTTGCTGTGCACTAATCTAGCTTATTTTTAGACACTTTGTACTTGTTTTAGGTCATTTTATCAAGTGTGTCTCACTATAGTGATTACAGATCATTTATTACTTACAAATAATTAAGCTGGCTTCAAGCATGTTTCTTAAAAACAAGCAACATTATCTGCCACTGTTGTGAGATCCTTTTACTCAAGAAAATCACTTAAAACATGCAAAAATATCTATGAATAAGTGAAGTCATCTTAAATGAAGCTTCCAACTATCTCAACAGGAGAAATATTCATTTTATTGAATAGTTTTAAGATAATATTACTTGGCAAGATATCTCTTTTTTGCAGTGTATATAATCAGTTTTAGAATATTCATTTAGGAATGATTTATGCGATAGTTTAGGCTGATGGATCATATCTGATTCTAATCAAATCCCAATCGAATCATTTTGGCCAGTATCAGACCGATACTGATGCTGAGTATCAGATCGGCTCATGCCCAGTCTGTATCACCTCATTAAGATGCTTTTTTGAACATTTCACAGCAATCCTAGTCACAGATTGGGTATGTCTTGACTTTTTGTGAGCATGTTTCAGAATGAGAGTATATTTACAAAAAAAGCAATAGAGATTACAAAGTAAGACATTAAATATCTTGTTTCCTCTCGATACCCAAGCAAATGATTTTGGCCAGTATCGGACCGATACAGATACTGAGTATCGGATCGGCCCATACCTAGTCCGTAACACCTCATTAAGATGCTTTTAAGTTAAGTTAAGTGATACTTTTTTGATCCCACAACCAGGGAAATTCCATCTCCGCATTTAACCCATCCGTGAAGTGAAACACCACATACACACTAGTGAACACACACACTAGGGGGTGTGTACAGTGAGCACACACTTGCCCAGCCCTATCCACGGCGCCCGGGGAGCAGTTGGGGGGTAGGTGTCTTGCTCAAGGACACCTCAGTCATGGACTATCAGCCCTGGGGATCGAACCGGCAACCTTCCGGTCACAGAGCCAGATCCCTAACCTCCAGCCCACGACTGCCCCCAAATTCCCTTCCACATCTCAGCGCTTCCTATGGAGAGCCGCTGACGTGTTTTTGAACGTGTCATAGCATTCCTAGACACAGATTGTACATGTCTCGACTTCATGTGAGCTTAAATGTGGCTCATACACAGGCACTGATTTCAGAAGTGTGTGATGGTATATTTACAAAAAAAAAACAATAGAGATTACAAAGTAAGACATTAAATATCTTAATATAAATAGCTTAAGTACAGGTCATATTGGAGTTTACAAACCACTGCTTTCTGATTCCACATACTGTCCCAACTGCTTTTGGGATTGTGGTTTGCATAAATCTTGTTTAAAAGCCAAGCTTACATGATGTAGGGGATACTAAAGCTGACTTGTTATTACTCTTGCATGCAGTTGGCTTTGCTTTCCTTAACTCAGGGCTTTATTATTTCATTTACAAACTACATTGTATTCTGCAGTCTGTTGTTAATTAACCCCAGTGCTCAGGAAACCTGCAGGCATTGATTATTCTGCAAACACACTCTTCATTAAAACAGTAGCTAAAAGAGGCATTATTATAACAATGTTTTTGTCATACTATTTACCTAAGGCAACAATACAATTATCTTTACAAATATAGTGTGTTTCCACCCAATAATTTCAGTATCATTAGAGTTCATATTTCATGCCCACTTCAGACAGTGCTAGTTTCCTGACCCCAGAGATTAGGTGCTTTATCATCGCCGAACATGCTGGTCTATTTTAACCAGCCAGTCTCACAGATGCAACCCCTGCAAACCGCACAGCTGCGCCAAGTAGGACAGCGAGTCCAGCGTGTGGCACGGAAAACTTGGGATCCAACTTTCCTTTGCACACGCAGGACCTTATCGCGTTCTTTCAATTAAATATGAGTTCCATCCCTTCAGTGAAATATAAAAGATATACTTTGAGTGGATTGTGTTCAGACTGCATGCCTGGTTAGACCTCATGAATCATTATCTACCCTGAATCTGTCATACATGTCTCACGTAAAACGCCACACAGCCTAAATACTGCGACCACTCTCGACGCGGCTCGGGCCTTGATTTATTCACAAGCCTGCTAACTCGCTAATGTGATTTTTGAATAGTTTAATGGGATTAAAACGACCCGAAGGACCATATTTCAATTTTTATCGATTTGTCATTTGGGTTTGGTTTATTGCCCTTGCAGCTTCATGGAACGGGCTTCTCCATTAAAGCCAATGAGCCTTTAGCATGTCTTGTTCACACTCAGCTCAATAAAAGCAAGGTGGATTTTCATTCATCAACTCTGATTGCATTAGCTCGGCGAGAAAATGGCTTTCGGGGGCCTTTTTCACGCAGGGACGAAGGGGTCTATTCGCGGAATGCCGATCGGGACCCCAGCGCTGGGAGAGAAGGGGAAAAAAAAGGTCCATCTGGAAACCTCGGCCTCGATGTGCGCTATATACGCCGCAATTTCCGCCCGATGTTTTTCGATAGATTCATCAACACGTGAATGAGATGGATGGGCGTAAAGGGAGCTGCACGGCCTACGGATGAGCCGTCTGCAGTGGCGCGGGCTCTATTGACTGTGCTTTGTAATGATCAGCCCGGGCTCATCCGTCACAGTTTTTTGATGTGGCGATGCACGCAGGCCCTGTCGCACTCTCTCGTACATCAAAGGCTCCAAAGCTTTGCATTCTAAGAACTCGGAAGGGTGTTGAATAGGAACATTGAGACGCCTCGTTTGTAAGCAGTGAGCGAATTCCTTCTTTGTCATCAAATCCTCCATTTAACGAGGGCTCTCCTTGGCCGTCTTAGCACATTCCTGGAAGCACAAAGCCTATGCGTTTACATTCAAATCTGCATGCGCCAGAGTTGAGTGTTCCCCTTGATTGTGGCGTACAGACATAATGAATATCACCTACCGGTTTGGAACAGTGTGGTGGAAACCGAATGCATCAAATGTAGGGTTTCGGTAGTAAACAATCTACACAACAAAACACGGCTTTCAGAAGCACTCATCAATTCTATTATCTGTGCCTCCACCTCTGTCATTATACAATCTCCTGCACAATCTGGCAGCTAGAGAGTGGGTAATTATGTGGCGGGAGGCTGGATGGATGGCTTTCAGGAAGGGAGGCAGTCAATTAGTTTTTGAAGTACGAACAGATCCAGGGAAGAGGGCTGCCAAGGTGAAGGTAATGGGCCAAAGCCTATCAGGAAAGCAACAGAGGCTGCTATCAAATTCACGCCGAGGACCAGATACACTCACTAACGCAGGCACCGTCATTACGCTGCTGAAAACGGACGCACTCCCCCATTACGCCGGCTAATGAAATGGCCTCTTCGTATCTCAATGAGTGACCAAGGGGTACACTAAGGATGACATCTGTGACATATCTGTGTGCACACAATGCCAGCTCCTACTGCTTTGATTGAAGAGGGTTCACAGTTGGTTATTTGAACGAGTCTCAGCTGAGGGTTTTCCTGCCATCCGTCTTAAAGAGCACTTAGTCCAAAAGTGCATCATAGCTAATAATGAATAAAAGCTTGCTGGGAACAGTTAGTAAGGTCTGGTTTGCATAATGATGCTAAAGGTATGTTATCATTGTGGAGTGAAGTATTCCCTGAACCATTGGAAGTCCAGTTGTGAAAGCATGGCATAACTGGTTTTGAATTATTTCTCACTCATATTTGATATTCTTTCAAAAATGCAGTTTCTAGACTTTCAATTCAGATCACTTTTATTGCTTTCAGTACAGGAGGAGAATATCTATTATGAATGATATTTTTTTTTATATTGCTGCATGTCGAAAAAAACAGACATTTTGTTACTTTGTCTTTTTGCCATCGCTAGAAATCGAAAGCAAATAGTAGAAGTATCAGAAGTGCAGCTGTGACTCCAAGCCAAATCCAAGAGCCTTGATTTGAAAACTTTAGGCCCAATCCCATTTCATCCCTTGCCTCTAGCAAGGCCCCTAGTCCAGCCCGAAGCCCCTCTTCGTGCATTCACACCTGTTGGTAGGGTGTCCTGATTTTTGTTGAGATAGAGGAGTAGGGTGAACCTTCAAACCTCCAAATGGAGGTTTTTCAGAGGCACACTCCTCTGTGTTGTGAGAAAAAGAGAAAAAAACACATTATATTATTATATACACTATACATTATATACACATTACATTATATTAACACATATATTTAAATATGACAAAACATTATGTATGTATGTGTATATATATTATACACTGCTCAAAAAAAATAGAGGGAACACTCAAATAACACATCCTAGATCTGAATGAATGAAATATTCTCATTGAATACTTTGTTCTGTACAAAGTTGAATGTGCTGACAACAAAATCACACAAAAATCATCAATGGAAATCAAATTTAACCAGTGGAGGCCTGGATTTGGAGTCACACACAAAATTAAAGTGGAAAAACACACGACAGGCTGATCCAACTTTGATGTGATGTCCTTAAAACAAGTCAAAATGAGGCTCAGTGTTGTGTGTGGCCTCCACGTGCCTGTATGACCTCCCTACAACGCCTGGGCAGCTCCTGATGAGGTGGCCGACGGTCTCCTGAGGGATCTCCTCCCAGACCTGGACAGTCTGTGGTGCAACGTGACGTTGGTGGATGGAGCGAGACATGATGTCCCAGATGTGCTCAATCGGATTCAGGTCTGGGGAACGGGCGGGCCGGTCCATAGCTTCAATGCCTTCATCTTGCAGGAACTGCTGACACACTCCAGCCACATGAGGTCTAGCATTGTCCTGCATTAGGAGGAACCCAGGGCCAACCGCACCAGTATATGGTCTCACAAGGGGTCTGAAGATCTCATCTCGGTACCTAATGGCTGTCAGGCTACCTCTGGCGAGCACATGGAGGGCTGTGCGACCCTCCAAAGAAATGCCACCCCACACCATTACTGACCCACTGCCAAACCGGTCATGCTGAAGGATGTTGCAGGCAGCAGATCGCTCTCCACGGCGTCTCCAGACTCTGTCACATCTGTCACATGTGCTCAGTGTGAACCTGCTTTCATCTGTGAAGATCACAGGGCGCCAGTGGCGAATTTGCAAATCCTGGTGTTCTCTGGCAAAAGCCAAGCGTCCTGCATGGTGTTGGGCTGTGAGCACAACCCCCATCTGTGGACGTCGGGCCCTCATAGCGTCCTCATGGAGTCGGTTTCTAACCGTTTGTGCAGACACATGCACATTTGTGGCCTGCTGGAGGTCATTCTGCAGGGCTCTGGCAGTGCTCCTCCTGTTCCTCCTTGCACAAAGGCGGAGGTAGCGGTCCTGCTGCTGGGTTGTTGCCCTCCTACGACCTCCTCCACGTCTCCTGGTGTGCTGGCCTGTCTCCTGGTAGCGCCTCCAGCCTCTGGACACTACGCTGACAGACACAGCAAACCTTCTTGCCACAGCTCACATTGATGTGCCATCCTAGATGAGCTGCACTACCTGAGCCACTTGTGTGGGTTGTAGAGTCCGTCTCCTGCTACCACGAGTGTGAAAGCACCACCAACATTCAAAAGTGACCAAAACATCAGCCAGAAAGCAGAAAGGTACTGAGAAGTGGTCTGTGGTCCCACCTGCAGAACCACTCCTTTATTGAGTGTGTCTTACTAATCGCCAATAATTTCCACCTGTTGTCTTTTCCATTTGCACAACAGCTGTGAAATTGATTATCAATCAGTGTTGCTTCCTAAGTGGACAGTTTGATTTCACAGAAGTGTGATTTACTTGGAGTTATATTGTGTTGTTTAAGTGTTCCCTTTATTTTTTTGAGCAGTATATATATATATATAAAGATAATAAGCAGTGAGGAGCTGAACTTTACCCTCCTCTGCTGTCACTGCAGACTGAAGGCCTGCCCTCAGAGCAGCACATCACACAAGGCCATACGGAGTTCCAGTGTGGGACGAACGCAGAACGTGCAGGAAATACACCAGATCATAAATGAACAGAACAATAAATATGCATGACACAGACGCGTGACATGGAAATGACTTTATTAATTCATCAGTGATTAAAATGAAAGGGGTTAAGTGTGAACACAAGCCAGAGTTGAAATGCTGGTAAAACTGGCACAGCGACTTGCCTGCACCACACCTGGCACAATTCCTCGAGAGGGTTCTTGTTTGATACGTTATCGACAGAAACAATAACATCTTGATTACAGCCTGCAAAGCCAAATGTTTGAGATGTTTTTGTTTTTACAGTGTTGAGGTTTCCGACAGTAGAAAACATCACCAGGATGCATTTTGTTCACAGTTTTAATGGAATGCCTCTTGAAACAAGCTGTAAAATTTGTCCCTTGAGAGTGAAACTGGCTGGTAAAGTAAAGCCGTTCTATGGGGCTTTGTTTATGCTACAGATGTGCAAACACATTATTATAACTTCCTTACTTAGCAGAACATCTCACCATTCTACAGTCAAGCTTGAACGTCACTGTGTGGAAACGAATATAAAGCTTTGGCATTGGCTCCTGATTCCCAAATGCTTGGTATAGGCAAAATCAACTCTTTCTGGGATCGACTTCCAGCCCATGTCAGAAGTGCAGACTCAGATCTGTTGATGTAAAATGCCTATTGAGTAATTTATTATGGTGTAATTTAAAGTAAAACAATTCACTGGAAGGCTTCCTTCACTTTATAAGACAAGCTTTGTATGATGTATATATAAAACAATACTTTAGGATATATGAATGGGTGTGTGCAAGAAACACACACACACACACACACACACACACACACACACACACTTTTAAATGCACTATTTTAAGTAATGATTCAAATAGAAGCAAATTTGTCTCCCTTTGTCTACCTTCATAATGAAAGGTATGTTTTTTTTAATGGGCTTTTTTTGAAGTTTGTGTTCAGACAATTAGAATTAATCTACTAATGAAAGGCCTTAGACACTATTGGTGACTAAAGAGTCATGCAAGCTTGAATGCGCGCTGTCATTAAAGCAAAAGAGACACAAGTACTAAGAATTTCATGCGATAATGTTCAAAAATATCCTATTGCAAATGCAATGCAAAATAAAATCATCTTCACTAGTGGTCTCAGACTTTTGGTCTCTACGGTATAGGTGGTGATATAAAGTGCTCTTAACTAGGCCCCTGATCAATTACTTGGGAATTGTGCTTTATAAAAGCATTTTAAATGGAACAAATGTCTGTCACTTTAGTTTAAGGTCCCTTAAGTTGAGTCAATGTCATTTAATTGATAAAGCATCTTTTGTCATCCTGCAAATACTGGCATAGGCTGTTCATGCATCCTCAAATAGTGCAAAAAATACATTATTCAATGCTTATATACACTATATTTCTAATAGTTTTCACTCACCCATCCAAATGATTGAATTCAGGTGTTCCAGTCACTTCTATGGCCACAGGTGTATGAAGCCGAGCCCCTAGGCCTGCAGACTGCTTCTACAGACATTAGTGAAAGAATGGGTCGCTCTCAGGAGCTCAGTGAATTCCAGCGTGGTACTGTGATCGGACACCACCTGTGCAGCAAGTCCAGTCGTGAAATTTCCTCACTACTAAATATTCCACAGTCCACTGTCAGTGGGATTATAACACAGTGGAAGCGATTGGGAACGACAGCAACTCAGCCACGAAGTGGTCGGCCACGTAAAACGACAGAGCGGTCAGTGGATGCTGAGGGGCATAGTGCGCAGAGGTCACCAACTTTCTGCAGAGTCAATCACTACAGACCTCCAAACTTCATGTGGCCTTCAGATCAGCTCAAGAACAGCGTAGAGAGCTTCATGGAATGGGTTTCCATGGCCGAGCAGCTGCATCCAAGCCTTACATCACCAAGCGCAATGCAAAGCGTGGAATGCAGTGGTGTAAAGCGCCGCCACTGGACTCTAGAGCAGTGGAGACGTGTTCTCTGGAGCAGAGACTGTGAGCCAGGCCTTCTTATCGAACATCAGTATCTGACCTCACAAATGCTCTTCTGGAAGAACGGTCAAAAATTCCCATAAACACACTCCTAACCCTTGGGGAAAGCCTTCCCAGAAGTGTTGAAGCTGTTGTAGCTGCAAAGGGTGGGCCGACATCATATTAAAACCTATGGATTATGAATGGGATGTCACTCAAGTTCATATGCGTGTGAAGCCAGACGAGCGAATACTTTTGGAAATATAGCGTATGTGTTATAGACTCCCTATTCAGGTAGCCTTCAAATAAAGTCTTAGTGTAATTTCTAATGTAAATTCTAACTGAGTATGTAGTTATGTGATTACATTAAACAGTGTTTTTATAGTAAAACCAAGGTAAAACTCTTGCTTTTCAAGGCTTGGCTGTAAATACACTTTCATCCAATCATGCCCCTGCAGCTGTCACATTCAAGGCTGTGGACAAACTGCCTACCAAAATACTGAGCACAGGTTAGGAATGCAGCTGCTCTTGTTAGTCCCTGCAAGAAGCTCAAGGAAGCAGACAAGCCCAAAAGGGTCAATGCCAGTTTGCAAGAACTCCCTCAGAATTGTTCCTTTCAGCAGTACCATTCTATTCCTGCCATTCTCTAAAAGGAATGAAAGGAAATGGTAGTATGTTTATTCAGTTTCAAAAGAAAGGCCTAACACTTTCTCATGGTAGGATATAGAATAATTAAAAAAGTGATGGTCAGTGCTGTTAGTAAGGTAATTGTGCTGGCTTTCACACCTGTGCCTAGCACTCATGTGTGTTCGTTAGATTGACAGGCCTCACCTATTGCCTTGTTCTGCAGTATTGGCCAAATTTCCCAAAAGCACTGCAGTACAGAGCTGCTTGTTATGTAGTAGAGCAAATATCACTCTGAATAGCCTCTCTAATAGATGGGCTTTGGGAAACTGAGCCCTGGCCTTATAAGAAAAACATGACAAATTTGTGGACGCCACTTTAAATTCATAAACATCAAACCACACTTCACACACATCTCAAAGGAATGAGAAATAGCACAAAATGTAAGCTCGCCTCTATGATTAACGTCAAGAACCAACAGCATTTTAATAATGAGCTGTTTTCACGTTTTTTTGGCGAACCCAAATTAAACGTTTTGATGATATTTTAAAGTAAAAAAACGTAATATTTATTTAACTTTTATAGTAATTGTGGCATGCACAAAAGCTTAGACAGACACCATAAAAAAGTCAGTACTAAAAACAACACTTCACCAGAAACAACAGCCAGTTAAGTCTTTTCGCTCCTGTTTTAGGAATTTTTCACCCACTCTTGCAAAACACTTCTAGTTTTTGAGTTTCCTGGGTCATCTTGCAAGGACTGTGATCTAAAAGCTTCAGCTTGCATTTCCTGAAGTATCCATGGATACAAAAAATAGTATCTTGTCAAGTAAAATGATCTTAAATCTGGTCAATATATCTAATATTGCATATTTTGTGATGGTTAAACTATAACTTATTTCTAAACATTTGTTCTAATTTTAAGTCATTTTATTACAGAAGGTTTCGTGACTATACTGACAGAAGGTTCTGCTTGTTTTGAGAAATTATCTGTTTTATTTGTTTTAAGAAGTTATCTGCCAGTGTAGTGAGATCAATTTACGTGATATTCAAGATTCAGGAGTTTTGTTGTCATGTGCACAGCAGAACAGGCAGCTGCACTGTACAATGAAACTCTTACTGTGCTGTTCCTCCATCCAAATATAATCTTAAGAGAATAAAAAAAGAAAATAAGAAGATTTCTAAAAGCAGTAGTAAAAAGTAAAAGTAAAAATGGACAGTATGTGCAAAGTTGAAATAAAATTAACGTTACATGTTCAAATGTGCAAATATGTAGAGCAGCTGGTCATAAAGTGCATCAAGTAACAGATGTAAACAGTAAACAATGCTGTTCTGTGCAGGTAATAAATATAAACAGTAAACAATGTTGTTCTGTGCAGTAATAGATGTAAACAGTGTTGTTTTAACAGCAGCAGTGCAGTGCAGGTAAGGTGCAGTTGTTGAGTGTGAGGTTAAGCCAGTTCAGACCGGGAGGGGAAGAGGCAGTGAGTGAGGTGTTCACCAGCCTGATGGCCTGTGAATAGAAACTGTTGGTCAGTCTTGCAGTCCTGGACTTCACACTCCTGTAACTGATATAATTACTTAAAACAGGTAAACATGAACTCACAACAAGAAACACGACTACAACCTTTTCAGCTTCAGTTTCTTGAATGACTGGCTCACATTTGCTTTAAGAATTTGCTGATTTTTAGTGAAATCCATTTTCCATTTACTCGTGCAGTGTTTCCGGTTCCACTGACTGTCACACAATGCCACAGCATAATAAATCCACCCCATGCTTTACAGTCAGCACGGTGTTCTGTTCATCAAATGCTGCTCTTTTTTCCTTTGAACATATCTTTGGTGACTGTCGCCAGAGAACTCTATTTCTCCTTCATCAGTCCACAGCACAGCCTAAAATGCTTCAGGCTGAACTAGATGTTGCTTTGCATATTTTAGATGTTGACTTTTGTGATGAGGTCACATTTCCTTCTGATGACCCTCCAGGGCAGATGTTTGTGCAGGAAACACTGCACCACTGTTCCTGTGTCTGCTAAGCAGTCTTGCGGGTCCTTTGCTGTCATATGGGGGTTTTGTTTTGCCTTTCTGGACCACAGTTCCTTTTAAGAGTTTTCTTGGTTTTCCAGACCTTGCCTTGACTTCCAAAGTTCTCCTTAACTGACATTTCTTAAGGACATTTTGGAGGGCGGAAATTGTTAAGTGAAAACTCTTTTTATAGCCTTCTCATGCTTTGTAGCCATCATTTTGCTTCTTTTTTTAGATCCTCAGTCTTTGGGAATAACTTTAGATATTTAAAACTAAATATACAGGGTGTCCCAAATAAAATTGGCATCATTTCATATCCTAAAACAGCCAGTTCTCCCTCAAATGATCTCAAATTTTAACTAAATGTGTTAAAACTTAGTTTCATTTAAAAAAATAAAAATTATATATATTTTTCAGGTTGCAGAACGGCGTCCACTAGAAATTAAAAGGCATTTTGTGTGTTAGAATACGCTCGAACTCAGTCGAACAAGAGTCTGCAGCAGCATTTTCAAGAAGATTTAATAAAAATGGACATGGCACAAAAAAAAAATAATTCAGAGAGGAAGCGTCACGCCCGGGCAGGGAGAAGACAAGCACGGACAGTTAAATGAGGCTTTACTAAAAACGGCAAATCCAAAAAAGTGGTCAAAAACAGGCCAGGGTCTCAAAATTAGGTAAACACACAAAATACAACATACTAGAGTGGTGAAACAGCCCAGGGTTCGAAGCAGAAGAACGGGCAGAAAGGTCAAACACGGAGAATCCACAATCATAACAAGGATGCTTTGTAGATTTGGGACAGAACCGCAAACAATACTCAACAAGTACAACAGGGAACAAAGAGACCAGGTGAAGGCAATCTAGAACTCAGGTGACTGAGATCTGGTTAGAGTCATGTGATCCTTGGGACGTGTGATGCAAGAGTCCTGGGCATTATGGGAGTTGGAGTCCATGGGTAAGTTTTCACTGTCAGAGACAGGTGCAGGACAGGAGCGCCAGAAACACCTGGTGTGACAGGTAGGCTGTCTGTGCCGGGCCAAGGGATTGGACGACCACCAGTATCGGAAGATATTACAATCGAGAAGCTGTGAAATCAGTTATAAATTCTACGTCCCTCTGAACATCTTGCTTGAATTTTGATAAATAAGCCTTTTATTGTTCAACATGAAGCCTAATTCATATTGTTTGTTGATATTCACATCTCAAATAATGTCTGTTTTTGGGACACCCTGTATTACTAGACAAAGACGTTCATTTCAACTCAAAACACATTTTATTAAAACGATCATGTAGCTGCAGCTTCAGATAGCTTCGGTTTTATTGCCTGATCTGCAAGTCATCCTCTCTTCTGAGCAGTTTTGAGATATTGAGCTTTGAATGTTTTGCATTCTAAATAGCAAAACTGATAAGTGGAACACGTCTCATTAATACATGACAAGCACCATAAACTTACTAGATGTACGATATCAAAACCCTGTCGAATTTATGAGTGAGTTTGCAGATACAGTGCAGATAGAACCTTAGATAGATCCTAAGAACTCCCTTTCTGCTTGGAGTTATAAGGTTCTGTCTGACAAAACATAAGAAACAGTGATTTTTCAGGAACATGAACAGTTTTCTTGTAATTTGTTTTAAAACATGAACTTAGTGCTGTAACAGAGTGTTTACATTATCAGAAAGTTAGACTTAATGCTTTCTATGACATTTTTATAACGTTTATTTTTAGTATTTATCTCTTATGACATTTGTTTTAGGACAAATCATCATTTTCTTATTCAAGAGAGCACTACAGATTAAGTTATAAAGGTCAGCGTCAAATATTTTGTCCAGTGCAGTGGTCAGTTTTAGGTAGGGATCATTAGTTGTTTAATGCACCGAAATGTCTAATATTGGGGGAAAAAGAGAAGAAAAGGAAACGATGAATGAATGAAATGAATGTTTGGGTTTTAATTAAGACCCCGTCAATTCAAATGTTTATGATTTAATTCCCCTTAAGGCTTCATATTTATACAGTTTAAGACAAATAGAATTTTTTATAGACCTGCAAGAAGACAGGCCTTTTCCTGCAGTTACTGAGCAGGATGGCAGCATGACAAAGAAGCAGAATCTGATTGGTCCTCTTGTGTGTATTCGAAGTGCTGATTGGCTCGCAAATAGAACCTTATAGAACTAAGTTATAGTTTGATTTTGGGGATAGAACCTTTTTGTTGTCCGTATGAAGAGTCCAAAAACGCACACAACTTGAACAAACATCTTGCTTTTTCGTTTTCACAGAATAACTAAATTTGACAAAAATGAACCTTATAATGTCAAGTGGATGAAGTGAGAAGCTTGGTTTTTGATTTAGGTTCCATTTGGTTGTCTTCTTTGCTATCTAAGGTTCAAAGGCATCGATATGTTTCATCTCTTGCATGTTTATTGTCCAGCTTTTACAAGGTTACATTTGAGGATCTTTTCAAGCTCCTTCATTCTTGTTCTGCTCAGTGTCAAACTGTGCCAAATGTCTTGAATGCTTAATCTTTTGTTGTTATAATTGATCCGAATAAGCAAAAGCCCTCCACAGTTTCTGCAGCTTCTACATCAGTGGTGAGGTTAGTGGCCTTTCCTGTTGTCATAACCTTAGCCTTCTTCGTACTGAGCTGAAGTCCAATCTTTTTACTCTGCTCTTTAACCTCCTTATAATGGCCTTCATATTTGTGCTGATTAATCCACATATCAAAGTTTGTTGATTTTTCTTTTGCCAATCCTGAATCATGTTCCTCCAGTCCTGCTGCTCTCAGCATTGGTCTGCATACAAGTTAAACAGCAATGGTGATGGTGGGCAGCCTTGTCTTGCTCCTTTGCCAATGCAAAACCAGTCTCTGTTTCTTCTGTCATGACTATGGCTTGTTGATGTAGAGATTCCTCATTAGAGTGGTTAGATGCTCCGGTATTCCCATTTTCCTGAGGACATTCCATAATGGCATGTGATTTGCACAGTCAGATACTTCTCAGTAGTCAATGACAAGTAGTGACGTCCTTATAATTTAATATCAGCTTTTCACATCATTAGAGATGATTCTATTTCTTTAGTTTGCTTTCAAGTGGAATTCTTCCAATTTTTCAAAAATGCCAGCATATTTCAATGGTTAAGAATTCAGCCTGGTTTGATATGAAACATTCTGTTCTACAGAAACTTACAGAGTCAGAATTATTCACAGAGGTGGTGATAGGAACCAGACGTCTGAAGAGTTTAATGCCCCTAAAAGCTCCCTCAAAGAAAGTTTTTAAGTGAAATGGTAATGAATACACTCCCTGGTGCCTGAGAATTTTTTTAAATGCATTTGTAGTGAAGGTGTGCATTCATGGGGGCATTACGAGGCAAGGTAGTTCCCAAAGAAAACCTTTTTCAAATGTATGACTATTTTATCATCATCTACATTCCATATAAAACTCAGAAGACACCCGTAGGTTCACTGGTGGTTTTGGACAGTAAATAAAATGGCTATATTTGTGTTGTATTTGTGAGCTTTGGTTCTTAGCACCACCACTGTAAAAAAAAGGTCAAAGTCTGTCATTTTCAATACTACACCTCACAATAAAACATTCTATAAACTTTATTTAAATCTCAAACTTGCAGTTATGTAGAAATGTTGAAATTCTTCTTCAACTCAGATATATTTGTAGGTTTTCTGAGCATGAACTGCTAGTTTTAGACTCTGCCACAGGGCAAGATTTTGACAAGGCCTCTCCAAAAATGTCTTTTCAGGCATTTAAATGTGGACTTGCTTTTTAATTTTGGATCTTTGTTTTGCTGCATAACTCAATTATGTTTCATCTTCAGTTCATGGATAAACAGAACACTTAGGACTTGATGCAGAACAGAATTCATGGGTCCTTGAATAACAGCAAGCTGTTCGGGTTCCAAGGCAGCAAAACACCTGCACACAATGGAAAACGTACTGTTATCGTGCAAAAACAGCCTGGAGAAGTCTTGAATCTGGAGAAATACTGTCCAACTGTAATATTTGCAGATGATGTTGTTATGGAAAATTCAAGAAAATACCCAAAAGCGTGTTTTCAAACCACCTTTACTACATTATTCTGTGCTACCTCCTTAGTCTGCACCCTGCTCTCCTCTACGGTACCTTATTTACAACAGTGGTCACTGTTCTTTTCTGTATTCAACAGTTTGCTTCCCAAAGGTGCTTCATGCCTCTGCGGTGTTGAAGAACAAGTGAAAACTTGGACGCATATTTTTTAAAATTGGCTTGCACACACAGACATGTCAGGAATTCAAATGGAATTTCAAATTAAATTATTCTCCCCTACATTTGAGATATTTTCAGCCATTCCCTTCAAAAGAAGATCCAGAGAGTGTCTGTGTTAATAAAGTCAAGCTGATGCAACAGACTTAGACCTTCAATATTATAGCACTGAATAAATCCACAGATAAGAGAAATAAAAGTTGTAGTGAATTCTCTGGCCTACAAGAAAGAGTAAGAACACTTTAACTAGTCCAGAAATCAGAGCCAACCTTAAACGTTAAACACAGAGAAAGACTGACAAAAAGACTGGAGACAACAAACATAAGGTCCAAACAACAATGGGGAGGAGAAGATAAATAAAGATAAATAAAGCCAAAGGCTTGAATAGAAACACATAAAGATGGTATATAAACAAACACCCTACTGCAAAACGAAATGATGAATAGCGCAAGGTGAAAGATCTCAGTCTTAGTCTCAGTCTTAGTCTATGAAAGGCTGTATATACAAAGACAGTAACAGGACAGTTGGATCATTGATTACAGGGCTTGGTTACAGAGTATATACAGGTGAGACTGATGAGGAAGGGCTGGGGATAAAGCCCAGTCCCCTATAGCACCTTAAGCCCTCAGTCCTCCTCAAAGGCCTCACTTTGGTGATGTCAGACACTTTGCAGACCAATGGGGCTTGACTTAACATCTGCATTTGGTACAGACTCATGCAACATGCAGGTTCTGTATATGCCATATGCAGCTCAATCAATGAATATCCTTCTCTCTGCTATGTTTATCAGACAACTGTGAAAAAAAAGTCTACTTTGATTGGTCCTTGCTAGTATCTCATGGTATTTAGGGTAATAGGCTGCTCCTGAGTCCACATCGTTGTAGTCCTCAACAAAGGCTGCAGTAAGAGGGTACATAGGGTTCCACTCACACTGAAGCTCTGTAGAGACCATACTGACCAGTTGCATCTCTGTCTGGGCAGGAGCCTGCAGGCAGCCTCTGACTGGACGTCCCCACAGAGGGTGGTAAGGACGGCAGAGAAAATGATTGGGACTTCACTTTCTCCAGTACAGGACATTGCAAAAAGTTGTTGTCTGACCAGAGCTCAGAACACAAACAGAGACCCCTCCAACCCCCGCCATGGACTGTTCTCGCTGCTGGGCTCTGGAAGGAGGTTCCAAAGCCTTCGAAGCAGAACAAACAGCTTCTTCCCACACGCCATAATACGGCTGGACTCTAAATAACATGCTGCTCCAAATCTTTCTTTTTTTTGATTACCTCATACATGGGACCTCCAGTGCAATAAATTATTGTACATATACCTAATTATAAATTATTTATCTGCTGACATACATGTGTTTACATATGCACTACACTTTGCATTACATTGTATTACCGATCTACTCTGAGCCAAGGCAATGAAATTTCATTCTAATGCGCACTGTACGGTGTTTATTTGAATGACAATAAAGTCTGTCTAAGTCTAAGCCTAAGTCTAAGTCTAGGGGGTGCTGCTGAGCACCCTTTTCAACAGCAAAATGAGAAGAAGGACACTCTACAGCCTCAGGGTCACCATGTTCATGTGAAGTTGTGGGCTGCAAGACTACAAATGCACCATTTGGGACCAAAACTATATACGACTGTACCGTACAGACTACACTAGTGAATGAGCTTCTATTGGAGATGCAACATTTTTTATATACAAACGCAGATGATCGTTTAAATGTGCATATTGTGTCACCCCAGTGCTTATAGTATAACCGTAATATAACAGCTACTGCATATTTCTTATGTTATTATTAAGAATATGTGTAGTATTGTGTACAAAAAAGGTTACAATTGAACAATTATTACATATCAAAAAAATGGCTTGTGATAAAGTTATGGCACATTTGAAATGTGGTAAACTCAGAAAAAAAGTGCACTAAAATGTTATTTTTTTGTGTAGAAAAACTGCCATATTTTAAGTCCCGTGTAAAGAATGTATTAACATATGTTTTCAATATGCAAATCGTTGTTGGCGGATGAAAAACCTCTTACCTCCAAAATAGTTTACAGGAGAAGGAAAAAACCTACTTTACTTTTAATGTAAGTCAATGGAACCAGACGTCTTTCTGAGTCATTTTGGGTCGTTTCTTTTAGTTCATTCATCACAAAATTTACATGCAATATAAAGGGCAACAGGTACTTTCAAATGATGTCAAAAACTGAAAAAACATCAGAAATTAGAGAGATTAAAGCAGCAGTATAAATGAATATAGCCATACATTCCTGCACCACGGAGTGGCTGGAAGAGTAAATGAATAAACAAACAAATTCCTGCATGTGTCTGCATTCTGCATGTTTGTTCGCTGACATATTTTTATATGTATCATCACTGTATAATTAGAGACATATCATTAATCATGAAGGAGGATACTCTGTGATGCATGGCCATGACTGTGTTCATGTAATAAATTTCTATTATTGCCTTAAATGACAGTCTCTCTGCATTGATCACGCTCACTCGTTACTGCTCCTGAGGTCTAATGGAGAATGACAGCTGTTACAGTTACTGGCCACTTCACTAGATTCACCTTCCTCACATCTGCACTCCATTGTCCGTTTGATCAGGTCACATTACAGGTGCACTTTGCGGTTGTATGATCCCAGATTGTCGTCCATCTGTTTCTCTGTATAATTTCTTACCTTGCCATCGGTGGTCAGGACTCCCACAGGATCAGGGTGCTATTCAGCAGCTCAGTAGACTATTAGCAATTCTGTAAAAGAAAGACTATGGCTTTGAAATAATGTCCAAATATTCAGAAACACTTAATACGCAAGAGTGCTGACATGGTGGGATGATGGTGGGATTTAAAAGAGGGTTCGTAAACAATTAAGTTTCTCAGGTAAAGCCATTTATGTGGCATTATTTAAGTGTCGATCTGGAAGAGAGAGGGCAGAACACAGAAGTTGTTTATGTAGCCCATGGATCTTTGACTCGGGGTCACAGCAGAGCAAATCCAAACTACACCAGTGCCGTCGGAGCAAAACCTCGTATCTCCAAAATGGTAACTTTACAGAAGAAGGGAAAACATACTTTACTTTTAGTGTAAGTCAATGGAACCAGACTTGTTGGGCCATTTCTGGGGCCATTCATCGTGAACTTTACACATGGAGATACAAGGTTTTGTTCTGACAGCAGCGATAGGTTGGGTTTTCACTACAACAATAAAAAAAACAATAAAAACACCCCTGAAACTTCCCCAAATGTTTCTGCAGTGACTATTTCAACTAATTTTGAGTAGAACTCAAAAACGCCAGCAAGGTGCTACACGTCTCTACACGCATAACTCACAGTATTTTCTCATTAAAACACACAGATGATCTAATTGCAGATAATCTGTGTGTCAGTAATGAAAAACCGGTTGTGTCAGAAGTGAAAATTCGTATTGCTCAATGCTGATTTTCAGACTTTGGGACACATTTTCCTCAAAACAATCGAAGTGCTCACCTCTAAAAAGCAGGGGTGTGGCTAAAATAAGGTCCCGCCTACAGACTAAACTCTGTATGGGAGGCTTTTAAGATTTAAAGTTCAAATTCACTTTTTTTGCGATGAACTTTTTGTTGCATTTTTCATCATGTTTTACAACGAGGGTGGGGAGAGGTAAGGCGGGGGGGGAAGGCAGGATGGCGTCATACATTTTTAGGAATACACAAAAATCAAAAATAAAGCAAAGATAATATAGAAACAACCACACAACTAAACAACATCACATGATTTCATTGAAAGCTAAAGTTCTTGAATAGAGTCGCAGTAAGAGATTCCGTCTGAACTACGTTTAGAAAAGGAGATATCCAGAACGCTGTGGGCTGATCCGAAGACCCAACACAGTTTTCTTGGCGGCTGTAAAACCTGCCATCACCATCCTTTTGCTGAACTGAAGAAAACTGAAGAGCAGAGTCATCAATTAAGACATAAATGTGGCAACAGTGGATGACTGAGGTCAAGGCCCATAAATCTGCTACTTTAGACCATTTCCTGAACATATGCATAAATGGTACAAGGTGCAGAGTTAGAAATATTATAGGTATAAATAGAAATACGTTGCATTTGAGATCTCCTGTAAGGTGTTCCAGTTCAAGTTCACTTAAAAAAAAAATACAAAAAAAGAAATCTTTTAGAAAATTGGAAAACAATGGTCTGGGACAGCAACTTCCCAAAGAAACTACTCCATAAATGTTGATTTTGTATAGGTTTTGTTCATTTCTATCTAAATTCATGTCTTGGGTTTATATAGATACCTGACATCCCCTGCTTGTGTTTTACTGACACACCCCAGAAGTGATTCACGTCACTCTAAAATGCAGCATTACCTTAAACACTGCACAACACCTCACACTTTATTAGGTACCTGTTCAATTGCTTGTTAACACAAATAGCCAATCAGCCAATCACACGGCCTCAGCTCAATGCATGTAGGCATGTAGAGGTGGTCAAGACGACTTGCTGAAGTGCAGACCGAGCATCAGAATGGGGAAGAAAGGGGATTTAAGGGACTTTGAACGTGGCGTGGTTGTTGGTGCCAGACGGGCTGGTCTGAGTATTTCAGAAACTGCTGATCTGCTGGGATTTTCACACACAACCATCTCTAGGGTTTACAGAGAACGGTCCGAAAAAGAGGAAATATCCAGTGAGCGGTCAGTTGTGTGGACGAAAATGCCTTGTTGATGTGAGAGGTCAGAGGAGAATGGGCAGACTGGTTCCAGATGATAGAAAGGCAACAGGAACTCAAATAACCAACCAGAATCTCTGAGGAAGGTTTCCAACACCTTGTTGAAAGTCTGACATGAAGAATTAAGACAGTTCTGAAGGCAAAAGGGGGTCCAACCTTTTACTAGCAGGGTGTACCTAATAAAGTGGCTGGTGAGTGTAGGTAGTAAACCTAAATGAAAATGCAAACTCAACCCTACAAAAAGCAAAAAGCAAGTGGGACAAAATATTTTAATTCCCTCTTTTGTTAATTTGATATCCTCTTAGCATTTGTAGTTAAAGAATACTGGAAAATACCTGAAAACAGTACCTGCTCTGTGAGGGTCCATGGGGGTCCTGACCACTGAAGAACAGGGTAACAGAGTATCAGAGAAACAGATGGACTACAGTCTGTAACTGTAGAACTACAGAGTGCTCCTATATGGTCAGTGGAGCTGATAAGATGGACAAGTGTAGAAACTAGGTATACTGCAATGTCAACACCTACAGTTAACCACATAAACCAAATAACTGTTTGGTTCTTTTCTGTTTTTCTCATCAAAGCTCATTTTTGGTTAAAAAAAAAAAAAAAACGTGTGAAAATATTTGCCCCTGCCACGAGACTCAAAGCTCAAGCATAATTTCAAGAGATGTTTGCGTAAAGGATCAGGATGGAGAAGAAGCAGCAGAGTGGACCTCCGTCATCTGCTCTGCGGTCAGTGCTGAGAGAGTCTTATCTTCCATTAAGATGCAGAGGCATGGGGTACAGCCAGAGCTTGGCAGTGCAGAGATTTTAATTAAGGCCTTTTAGTTAATGTTCAAATAGCACAGTTTGCGCCAGGTGCAGCAGATTTTAATCGCTTTCTTGGCCAGTCGGAGAGCAGGAGCAGACCAGATATCTCTTCAGCTTTTGGAAAAGATTTGGCTTTTTACTTTCGACAAAACTGTGAAGACAGTACAAATCAAATGTGGGTTTACAGCTTGGTTAAAAACTGAGGTCCTGAGTTTTTTGTGCTGAAATGGTGTCACTGTTGAATGCTTTTGTATCTGGTATAAACCGTGTAAACCACAGAGATTAATGTACTGAAACAACAAAAACTATTAAGAAGATAAGCAAATCCAAAGTTTTGATGGGTAGTGTATGTGTTCAGATTCACTACCTAATTAAGTCTGTACAAAATTGAGAGAACCACAAACTCAATGGAAGATTTGGATGATTAAAGTGCTTTTATCTGCATGTTGAAAGGGTTCTTCAGATTGATGTAGAACGTGCTGTAGACGGTCCTAAATAGAACACTTTTGAACACCTATACAGCCCCCAAAAGGGTTCTCCTATTGTTATAATGTCAAGCCTCTAACAACAGAAGAACCCTTTTTGGTGAACCACGAACGCTAAAGAACCATTCGCATGATTAAAGAGTTCTTTGCACCATGAAAGGGTTCTTTGGATTGATGTAGAACGTGCTGTACATGGTCCTAAATAGAACACTTTTGAACACCTATACAGCCCCCAAAAGGGTTCTCAGAAGAACCCTTTTTGGTGAACCACGAACGCTAAAGAACCATTCGCATGATTAAAGAGTTCTTTGCACCATGAAAGGGTTCTTTGGATTGATGTAGAACGTGCTGTAGATGGTTCTACATATAATCTTTTTGAAAAAGGTTCTATATAGCATCTTCTATTATTCTGATGTCAAGCCTGTAACAATAGACAAACCCTTTTTGGTGCTATATAGAACCATTTTCAAAAAGGCTCTAAACAGAACCATATAAAACACATTCTCCGTCAATCTGAAGAACGCTTTCACAATGCAAATAACCCTTTAATTACGCAAAGGGGTCTTTAAGTGTTAATGGTTCTAAGGAGACTCGTTTTCTTTACTAAAGAACCCTTTAAGAACCATCATTTTTAAGTGTGTGGACTGAACAGAAGTCGTTCATGTATGGTGAAAAAGTTGAAGACTCTAAAGGGATGAAAGAAGAGCTGATAGTAAAATGGGCTTGTGAGACTGAAACATGGCTAAAGGTCAGTTCACCCTGGAATGATCACTCTGGCCATCAGACAACATCACACTTTCTCATTTTTCATAAAATCAATCTGTATTTGTTTTATTTATACACTATGGCCTGGGGTTAGCTAGTTTATAGGATATTGGCATTATATTACTGAGATCTATCACTGGCTTTGGAGCAGTGGGTCTCAAACTGGTACTCAGTTGCACAATTTAAACAAAACAGAGGACAGGATTGAGAACCCCTGCTTTAGAGCTCAATATCAGGGAAAAAATGCAACACAGTCATCTGGATGAGCATGACAGGGCATTTTTTGGTTTGTAGAAAATGAATTTACATGAGTTAGGCAAATTATTCAGTAACATGAAATAAATGTAATAAAATAAAAGCCCAGGACTGCCCCACATATCACTATATGTTCACAATTTACTGCTGAAAGCCAAAAAACTGCAATGCTCTTTGTGTTATTTTCTAAAAGTGATGTTTCCAGAGCAGATCACTGAAGAGACGCCGTCTGTTTATAGTTTAGAGCCCAGATTTGGGGAAAAACGGGTCGACTTTCAGTAGAAAAAAAGAAGAGTTCAGCTTCTTTTATTATAACGGTTTAAAATGACATCACCGTCTATTCTGCGCAGTAACAGACGTAAACAGTAGCGTTCTGTGCAGTAACAGATGTAAACGGTAGCTTTCTGTGCAGTAACAGACGTAAACAGTAGCGTTCTGCGCAGTAACAGATGTAAGCAGTAGCGTTCTGTGCAGTAACAGACGTAAACAGTAGCGTTCTGTGCAGTAACAGATGTAAGCAGTAGCGTTCTGTGCAGTAACAGACGTAAACAGTAGCGTTCTGTGCAGTAACAGACGTAAACAGTAGCGTTCTGTGCAGTAACAGACGTAAGCAGTAGCGTTCTGCGCAGTAACAGACGTAAACAGTAGCGTTCTGTACAGTAACAGACGTAAACAGTAGCGTTCTGTGCAGTAACAGACGTAAACAGTAGCGTTCTGTGCAGTAACAGACGTAAACAGTAGCGTTCTGTGCAGTAACAGACGTAAACAGTAGCGTTCTGTGCAGTAACAGACGTAAACAGTAGCGTTCTGTGCAGTAACAGATGTAAACAGTAGCGTTCTGTGCAGTAACAGATGTAAACAGTAGCGTTCTGTGCAGTAACAGACGTAAGCAGTAGCGTTCTGCGCAGTAACAGACGTAAACAGTAGCGTTCTGTGCAGTAACAGACGTAAACAGTAGCGTTCTGTACAGTAACAGACGTAAGCAGTAGCGTTCTGCGCAGTAACAGACGTAAACAGTAGCGTTCTGTACAGTAACAGACGTAAACAGTAGCGTTCTGTACAGTAACAGACGTAAACAGTAGCGTTCTGTGCAGTAACAGACGTAAACAGTAGCGTTCTGTGCAGTAACAGACGTAAACAGTAGTGTTCTGTGCAGTAACAGACGTAAACAGTAGCGTTCTGTGCAGTAACAGACGTAAACAGTAGCGTTCTGTACAGTAACAGATGTAAACAGTAGCGTTCTGTGCAGTAACAGATGTAAACAGTACCGTTCTGTGCAGTAACAGATGTAAACAGTAGCGTTCTGTGCAGTAACAGACGTAAGCAGTAGCGTTCTGTGCAGTAACAGACGTAAACAGTAGCGTTCTGTACAGTAACAGATGTAAACAGTAGCGTTCTGTGCAGTAACAGATGTAAACAGTAGCGTTCTGTGCAGTAACAGACGTAAACAGTAGCGTTCTGTGCAGTAACAGACGTAAACAGTACCGTTCTGTGCAGTAACAGATGTAAACAGTAGCGTTCTGTGCAGTAACAGACGTAAAAGTAGCGTTCTGTGCAGTAACAGATGTAAACAGTAGCGTTCTGCGCAGTAACAGACGTAAACAGTAGTGTTCTGCGCAGTAACAGATGTAAACAGTAGCGTTCTGTGCAGTAACAGACGTAAACAGTAGCGTTCTGTGCAGTAACAGACGTAAACAGTAGCGTTCTGTGCAGTAACAGACGTAAACAGTAGCGTTCTGTGCAGTAACAGACGTAAACAGTAGCGTTCTGTGCAGTAACAGACGTAAACAGTAGCGTTCTGACCGCAGCAGTCCAGTGTATGTAAGGTGCAGCTATTGAGTGCAAACTCCGCCAAAAGTTAAACCAGTTCAGACTGGGAGGGGGAAGAGGTAGTGAGTGAGGTGTTCACCAGCCTGATGGCCTGTGAATAGAAACTGTTGGTCAGTCTTGTAGTCCTAGACTTCACACTCCTCTAGTGTCTCCCTGAAGGTAGGAGTGTGAAGAGTCTGTGCTGGGGGTATGAACTGTCCCCATGATGTTGTGGGCCCTCCTGATGCAGGGTCATTGTGTGAGGGCAAGGCTGCTCCTGAGATGGACTGTGCAGTTTTAATCACATGCTGGAGAGCCTTTCTGTCCTGACCAGTGCAGTTTCCATACCAGACCGTGATAATAGTAATAATAAGTTCGCCTTTCACAAACCCAAGGACTCTTTACATCATCATCATCAGAGAGGGGAAAAAAATAAAATTCACACTACAGAGAGGAAAAAAGGAAGGTTTTTAAAAGAGATTTGAAGGAAGACAGAGAAGAGCAATTATAACCAGTGGACTGTAGAGAATTCCAGAGTTTGGGGGCAGCAGCACTGAAAGATCTGCCACCCATAGTAGAAAGTCTAGTTGAGGGAACTGTCAGGAGTCCAGTATTAGAAGATCGGAGAGCAGGAGAGGAACAGTATAAAGAAATGAGAGCAGAAAGGAATGTCAGAGCCAGACCACGTAAAGCCTTGAAGTTAAGAAGAAGGATTTTGTACTTGATCCTGGAACTAATAGGAAGCCAATGCAACCGTCGAAGAACAGGACTGGTATGAGCTGAGCGCTTGGTGGAGGTCAGAACCCTGGCTGCTGAATTTTGGATACTGAAGACGATTGATAGGTTAACTGGACGTCCATAGAAAAGTGAGTTACAGTAATCGATGCGAGAGAAGATGAAGGCACTGATCAACATTTTAGCATCAGTGGCACTCAGCATAGGGCGTAAGCGTGCAATGTTACGCAGATGGTAAAATGCAGTTTTAGTTACGAGCTTAATGTGAGACTCGAAAGTAAGAAAAGAATCAAGCCGAGGTTCTTAACAAATTGGGCTGGCTTAATATCGACACCATCAATGTTAACTGGAAAATTCAGTACCTGGGAAAGTGCGGTTTTAGATCCAACTAACAGAACCTCAGTTTTATCAGCATTAAGTTCCAGATAGTTAGTTTGCAACCAATTCTTCAAATCTCTCACACAAGAACTGAAAGCCTGGGCGGAGGCAGAGAGGGAGGTGGTGCTAACGTAAATTTGAATATCATCAGCATAGCAGTGAAAGTTAAACTCATGGTTGCGAATGATCTGGCTGAGTGGGGAGAGGTAAATGATAAAGAGGAGAGGGCCAAGGACAGATCCTTGGGGTACACCACGATCAACAGGAGCGATACCAGATTTGTGGGGGCCCCTAGAAATGTATTGATGCCAATCAGCAAGGTATGACTGTAACCACTGAAGGGCAAGGCCAGTAATGCCAACAGATGACGGTCTAGATACAAGAATATTGTGGTTAATGGTGCCGAAAGCTGCTGTTAAATCTAAGAGAATCAGGATGTTGAGAAATCCAGCATCTGTAGACAGAAGCAAGTCATTTACAACTTTTTCAAGGGCAGACTCAGCACTGTGCAGGGTGCGGAAACCAGACTGAAAAGGCTCATAGAGGTTACAGGAGGATAGAAAGTCATGCAGCTGAGAGGCTACAACTCTTTCCATAACTTTAGCTAAGAAAGGGAGATTGGAGATTGGTCTGTAGTTGGCTAGTGAGGATGGGTCCAACCCAGGTTTCTTCAGGATAGGAGTGACAGCAGTTATTTTGAGAGATGGAGGAACAGGGCCTAATGAAAAGCATAGATCAATCATATGAGCTATGAGTGGTGCAATAACAGAGGAAGCAGACTTCAGAGTAGTTGTAGGAGCAGGATTTAGTTGAGATGTACAAGCAGAGGATTTGGCAATAATCTCTGACACAGTGGAAGAGTTCACAGGAGAGAAAACAATTATCAGGTGAGAGTGAAGAAATGCCGGTTGCCTGAGAAGAAGAAATGCCGGTTGCCTGAGAAGAAGAAATGCCGGTTGCTACAGGGAAATGCAGAAAGATCTTATTAATTTTATCCAGAAAAAAATCCAAAAATGCTTGACACTGGACAGAGGAGTTCAACATGGGTGGTGAAGGAGTTTGTTTATAGTATGAAAGAGCGTTTTAGGCCTGTGACTGCCAGAGTTTATAAGTTCAGAATAGAAGGGGAGTGTGCAGTGTTTAATGCAGCTTTATAGATGGAAACCTGCTCAGTAAAAAGTCAGAAATGAACTGAAAGACCAGTTTTCTTGTAGACGCTCTAAACGCCTAACTTTAACTCTCATGATTCTGAGTTCTGGAGTGAACCATGGCGAAGTACGAACAGCAGGAACACATCTAGTCTTGAGAGGAGCAAAAGTATTGAGTATTTCAGAGATAGTGCTGGTTATAGTTAGTCGTGGTTGGTTAGTGTAGCGGTTAACACCTCTGCCTTCTACGCTGTAGACTGGGGTTCAATCCCCACCTGGATAAGCACCCTACACTATGCCAATAAGAGTCCTTGGGCAAGACTCCTAACACCACCTTCACTTACTTGTGTAAAAAATGATCAAATTGTAAGTCGCTCTGGATAAGAGCGTCTGCCAAATGAAAATGTAGTGCTATTGTAGCATGTGACAAATTCTTTAGGAGAGGACAGCTGAGTCAGATCAGAAAGAGCAGAGGTCTGGAGAAGTTTGGAGAAGGTGTTAGTGGAAACAGAGGCAAGATTAAGAAAAGAAATAATAGATTTCTTGTAGGATTTAGGGGGGCTAAACCAAGACCACACTCAATGAGCTTGTGGTCAGAGAAACCAACAACAGAAACTGAAACATCATGATGGAGCTGGTAAGAGCACTCTCGATCGTACTCCTGTAGAAGGTGCTGAGAATTTTGGCTGGCAAATTTCCTCAGCCTTCTCAGAAAGTACAGTTACTGCTGACTTCCTGATGATGAGGTGTGTGTTTTGAGACCAGGTGAGATCCTCACTGATGTGGATGCCAAGGAATTTGAAGGTTTTCACCCTCTGCACCTCTTCTCACCTATATAGAGGATGAATATTAACATACATCGTTTAGAAGATGAAGAAGATTTAAATCCTTCATTTCATCAAGCATGTATTTGGTTTCATAATAAGTGAGCAGCGTCACCGCGAGACGCAGCAAAACTCTTTTGGAGCAACGCTGCTCGTTTATTTCGGTACCGCTGTCTGTTTTCAGACATGCTCCCACTGAGAAATCCCAAAAAAAATCAAAGTAAGAGTTCACAGCACCGAGAAATCTGACTACTGAGCTAAAATCCAGCTCTCTGGGAGAATTTATATGTGATGTTTAGTTGTGTAGTTGTTTATGTATTGTCTCCTTGTAACGGGGAGCGATGACGCGGACGCATACGCTGAGATAAGCGAGATTTATTAAGGGCAAATCCAGGGTCATGGTCGAGACTCTCCAGGGTCATAGAGCCAACACGGATAGATCGAGGGGGCAGACATAACATATACCAGAATAAACACCAATACATCAAACAACAGAGATTCAAACAAAGACCAGCAAACACAAGGGGCAAACCCAGGGCTTAAACACACAGGGAAAATGAGGGACAGGTGCAAACAATCAGGGGCGGAGTTACAAAACCAAAACAAACACACATGGACAGGACTGGTAGGGGCCAATCGTGACACTCTGCTGTATTTTTGATGTATGTACTCCTAAACATGTATGTCACCGTTCTGCCCCCCCCCTTACCTTGCCCCTCCCTTGCTGTAAAACATGATGAAAAATGCAATAAAAAGTTGATCACACACAAAAACAAATATCCAGCTCTCTTTATCAGATTTCTTAATGGGATTTCTAGACTTTGCTCTGATCTAAGAAATCAGAGTGTGCTGTTCACTTGACCATTTCAATACTCAGATAACAGAAATCTGATGATGATCAGACAATTGAGTGCATGTAAACACACTTTGGAGGTACCGTCTTTGGATGTCTTTTGAGGTCGACTCGTGCTCTCCTATAACCCAAAGTTGGAAATTTCCAAAATGACAGCCAAGGCCATCCCAAGTAAACCCTTTTTTTGCCTTCTTGGACATTCGCACTCAAACAAAGCTCTAAAAATGTACACTTTATTCAACTGAAACAAGCAGAAATGAAGTTTCCTTTGGCAGAATGTAGCTTTGCTTGTTCTGGCAGTTTACTTTGGCCCAGTCTCACCCAAACCGTGCTTCAGCTGTGATAACTGAGAACTGTTCTATTTTTTATTATTGTGCATTTATGAGGTCTTGTAGCATTGTTATTGTTGAAAGCTTCTGTTGTCGCTGAGCTACAAAAAGGCGCCTCTTGCTGCAATTCCCAACTGGGGCTTTAACCAGCTAAATGGCTGTCAAGGTCAGACTTTATAAAGGTGGAGTGCAGATTCTTGTGGACATTGGGTTCGTTTCACAGTGACACAGAGAAAACCATTTACACAGGATAAAGCCCTAATCCGCACAATGTGGGGATTAGTCCGATAAATGACCTCTATCTTGCCATGTGGTGAGGACTGGCCACCATTCAGAAAGCTTAAGCCCTGATCTAAATGCACTTTCAAACCGTTGTGGCTCACCTGTAAGGAACAGAGCACTCTAATGTGTCTACCTGAATGCTGCTATGAATGCTTGGTGAAAATGAATTACATAGCTTTGTTTGGAATAGCTCCATATATATACGGTAAAGTTCAGCCCAAATTAAACAAAGTAGACCAAAGCATACAGACATATGAATAAAAGCACTGTAATACATCTTAATCATTGAATTCAGGCGTTTTATTCATTCTCGTTACCACAGGTGTATAAAAATGAAGCACCTAGCCATGCACTCTGCCTTTATACCCAGTTAAATAATGTCTCGTTCTAAAGAGCTCACTGAATTCGGGCGTGGTGCTGTAACAGGATGCCACAGTTGCAACAAGACAGTTTGTGAAATTTCTTCCATCCTAGGAATTCCACGATCAACTGTGAGGGGTATTGTAGAAAAGTGGAAGTGTTTAGGAACCACAGCAACGCAGTCATGAAGTGTCAGACCACGTAAAGTTACAGAGCGGGTCGCCGAGTTCTGAGGAGCATAGAGCATAAAAGTCTCCAACACTCTGCTGATCAATAACTGCAGAGTTCAAATCTCCTCTGGAGTCAACATCAGCACATAAACTGCACAGGGAGCTTCATAGCACGCAAACCTTGCATCACTAAGCGCAACGACAAGCATCAGATGGAGTGGTGTAAAGCGCCGCCACAGAACTCTGGAGCTGTGGAAACACATTCTGTTCAGTGACGAATCACATTTCTCTATCTGGTAGTCTGACGGATGAGTCTGGCTTTGGTGAATGCCAGGAGAAGGACACCTCCTGACTGCACTGTGCCAACTGTAAAGTTTGGTGGAGGAGGGATAATGATATGGGGCTGTTTTTCAGGGGATGGCCTAGAACCCTTAGGTCCTGTGAAGGGAAACTGCTACTGCGTACTGCTTCAGCAGACCAAGACATTTTGGACAATTGTAACACTTCCAACTGAAGAACCGAAGAACCTTTTCTGTTCCAGCATGACTGAGCCCTAGTGCAGAATGCACGTTTGGTATGGAAGAACTTGATTGGCCCTCACAGAGTCCTGACCTCAACCCCATCAAACACCTTTGGGATTAATTAGAACAGAGATTGTGAGGCAGGCCCTCTCGTCCAGCATCAGTGTCTGACCTCACAAACGCACTTCTGGATGAACGGGCAAAAATTCCAACACTCTCAAAAATCTGTAGGAAGCTTCCCAGAAGAGTGGAAGCTGTTACAGCTGCAAAGGGGAACCAATTCCATATTAATGCCTATGGATTTAGAATGGGATTCAGAAAAGCTGCTGTAGGTGTAACAAAACTTTTATCCATAATTCTATACATATGTAGAAAGAGAAAGAGAGGAAGATACTATATATATATATATATATATATACTGCCCTGTGATGGACTGGCGACCTGTCCAGGGTGTATCCTGCCTTCCACCCATTGACTGCTGGGATAGGCTCCAGCATCCCCCGCGACCCTCACAGAGAAGCAGTTTAGAAAATGGATGGATGGATGGATGTATACATATACATATACATATATATATATATATATATATATATATACATATACACATATATATATATATATATATATATATATATATATATGCAGGAGCTCATGACTGTTAAAGTAAGCATTATATATATATATATATATATATATATATATATATATAGAGAGAGAGAGAGAGAGAGAGAGAGAGAGAGAGAGATACTCCTGTTTCACTCCCTCACTAGCTACCAATAAAACTCCCCTCACTTCACAGGGGCTTATATTGGACCACTGAAGTGAAATCAGCCAGTCTGTTTAAGGGAGTGGGGTTGGCGTATTTCAGACACAATTGCACAGTGAAATTATACTCTAGCCTAATGTTCCTGGAAGTCAGAGCAGCTGAAATTGAGACCATGATAGCAAATATCTCACCCTCTGAAATGCACATGAATGCAGGGAGCCATCCATGCAGATGGGGTGAATATAGGCTGCTGCTTAAACGTGTGCATGGAGTTAGTGGAACATGAGTTAGAGTCCTTTACGATTACACATCAGGAGTTAACCAGAGTCCAACTTACAGCTGTCGAAGCTGGTAAGTTGAAAAAGGTGATAATGGCATATTGACCATGTTCATTATTCAATATAACATCATGCGAACTATAATCCATTAAATACACTTCATTGGATGTTACTCCAGCTGCACTGCTGTGTCTGATCCACTCGTACCAGCACAACATACACTAACACACCACCACCACGTCGGTGTTACTGCAGTGCTGAGAATGATCCACCACCCAAACAGTACCTGCTCTGTGAGGGTCCATGGGGGTCCTGACCACTGAAGAACAGGGTAACAGAGTATCAGAGAAACAGATGGACTACAGTCTGTAACTGTAGAACTACAGAGTGCAGCTATACAGTAAGTGGAGCTGATAAAGTGGACAATGAGCGTAGAAACGAGGAGGTGCTCATGATGTTACAATGTTATGCTGATCGGTCAACGTTCCTTCAATGGGCTATAGTTTCAACAGGTCTCTAAGACTTTTTGAGCTGCTTTCAAATCATGTGACTTCCAGTGGGAAGGCAGCCCTATCCTATCAATCCCTGCATCCATATAACATCCTTTCCTTTCACACGTGTTTCCCTGATGAAGACTTTATTAGTAAAGACATTGCAACACTAAACAATAAGAGGGCTTGAAAAATCAATATGTGGACATTTTCCCTTTGATTCTTTTGACTGTGTTACTCTTCTGATCTCTTATCCAAATGAATTACTTTGAATTTGTGGTCAGTTTAGGCCAAAAAAATGAGCTGCAAGTTCTTGCTCTGCTCTTCACTCCACCACAAGTAGGCAGTAACCATTGATGCCTGTTTACCGAAGGCTTACTTTAACAGTCATGAGCTCCTGCAGCTGTAATACCTGCTGCTGTTGGTGCTCCATGTTGAAAGAAACTACTAGTATGTGGTGACTTTTAAGTGGTCAGCGGTCAACTCTAGAAATAATAATAATGGTGAAGATAAGACTGAAGGAATTCTGAGCTGTGCTCCGGGAGAATTCTCCTCTCTGACTCTCAGAGAAGATCAAGATTCAGGCCGTATTCTTCACACAGAATCTCTGCTATTCACACTATCACACCATCTAGTTCATTGCGTATGTAGCCAGTTTTATTGCATGCTATAAATACGTTCAGGTGTTTTGATGAAAGCCACTGTGAATATTACATACAATAGAATGCAAAAGTTTGAACGCCCCTGGTCAAATTATACAAGCAACAATATTTAGTTGATTTTGAAAGTGAAGTGAAAGTAAGTGAACACAACAGACAAAGGCAGCAAACTTCAATAGGACATTATTCTGAAAACTTTGGAACACAATTTATATGTTCGTTAAGTTTAATAATGGGGTTGCCAGGTATGTTTCTGGTATGACACCTGACACAGGTGTTAATTAGTTAATGAGTTGAAGTGAGCTCAGTGAAACAGGACAAAAAAGGTCTAGTGTTGGGCCACCAAGACTGGCATTAGGAACAGCTGGTTTACAGTATTGTAAATAAATAGACATACATATAAACATAAAGGCCATATTTTATGTTTTGCTTTTTCCCAGCGTTAAATTTCAGCAAATAAACAGCAACTGTGCACTGGCATGAGCAGACGTGTGTTCTCTGTAGGGGATGTGTGTTAACTCATCTTCGCTTAGGAAAGCAGCAAAACCAAGACCTGTCCAGGGTGTATCCTGCCTTCCGCCCGAAGACTGCTGGGATAGGCTCCAGCACCCCCCGCGACCCTGATGGAGAAGCGGCTTAGAAAATGGATGGATGGATGGATATATATATATATATATATATATATATATATATATATATATATATATATATAAATACTGATTTTCTGGATGTTGGCGTGTTTGTTTACCCATCTCCAAGCCTCTCCTCGAGGAAGCCCAGTATTATATGTAGTTAAAAAGCAGCTCCTGGTTTGACCAATCAGAGTTCAGGAAATTGAGCTCATGATGTCATTGATGATATTAACGAGTCTCTGTGGCGGCTGTGAAGGTGTCAAGGAAAAATATGGACCCGAGAAATTCTTGTTGCTTTTTATTGTTTTTCTGTTTATTTGAATTATGAATACGACTTTATTCTAATGTATATTATGATAATCTCACTGCTGAGGTCAACTGGTTAAAAATCTGCTTAGATGCCTAAAACTTTCGCACAGTACTGTAGATAGATAGATAGATAGATAGATAGATAGATAGATAGATAGATAGATAGATAGATAGATAGATAGATAGATAGATAGATAGATAGATAGATAGATAGATAGATAGATAGGGCAAACATACCATCACACACTGTCTGGCTATTTGACTAGCTAACTTATTAGTGGTCACTGCAGTTCTCAACAAAACTACACTAAGGTGACAATGAGTCCTTACGTTACTTATAAAAATGGATTTCTAGATTGCCAAAAAAGTCCAGAATTTGTTTTTGCTTTCATGTTAACGTTTGTTTTCTATAGCCTACACAATGCCGCCCTCCTGCCCTCAGTGTCCTCATTTTTGACCAAAATCCAATCACCCCAAACTCCAGAGTCGTGATTTGGGTTCAGGTTTCAAGCTTAGCAGTGCTGGTCAGGCCGGGTTGGGTTGGGTCTCAAAGTTGCAGGTAGAGGTACATTGAATAACGGAGAGCTAAAGGGTGAGATATTAATTCAACAGAAATGCTATTTTGGTGCAGTCTGTTCAGTTATGGTATTTAAATACATTAACTTACAGCATTAATTTATTAATAATATGTTTTAAATCAAAATGCTATTAAAATTCCTTATGCGTTCATATTCATAAATGTGTCAATTCTTTGGGATGATTAGTCCGATCAGTTAGGATCAATTCTCTCTGTTATATTCACAACATGTACCGTACGCAAACTCTCTGACTCCAACAGCATCTTAGCTCTAGCTCTAAAATCTCAAAGGATGGTGTAAAATGCTGACCATCTGTGGGGGATGGCCCACTGTTTTTGAGATATCTGTCAAACTGATGGCTTGGAGGAAAGTGCACAAATAGTGGACCACTCAATCACTCTACCACATCCACTGGTCTGCTAAAAGAGTTGTGTTGTGGAGTAACTTCAAAGAAAAATTGCCCCAAAAGGAGAAGAAGAATGGAACTGAATATCAGATCACTGCCATTCAAACAGACGATAAGGGAAAAAACTACACCTATAAACTAGAAAAACTACAACTGAAGAGGAGCTGCAGAAGGTCACATTCCCAAAGGCCCACTGCAGTCCTTAATGGAGAATTGCGGAAAGCTAGTTTAGATGACACACCTGTCCTCTGGAGTAACTATGGCCAGCCTTGAGTTGAAGAAAACTGATAACAAACATAGCGCAGAGTCTGTAAAAGCTGATGGAGATTCATTTTGATGTATCCTGAAAGTTTTATTTGCTTGACCTTGCGGCAGTGCCAGCAGGTGTAGACAGAAAAAAGCTTGTTTCTCGTTGCTCAACGTGAAACAAACATGATGCCAGTGCACCCCTGAACGACACAATCATGCTCAGGTCCAATTTGTCCTGCAGAATTCTTGCCTGTGTAGTATATTTAGGGCCCGGTAACAGCAGAACCACGCGGCATGGCGCCTCCGACGTGCGAAAGATCACAGGACCATTGTCAAAAGCTTGACTTCATTGTAAGTCTCCCCCTTGATCTCTTCCTACACCTCTCAGCGCCTTTAAAGGCAAACGGCAGGATCCAATTTTCTCCAAATGTCATATTTCATCGCCGGGGCAACCGAGCAGGCACTATCTGTATGTGCTCAACCCCCACCGCCCCCCACCCCAACCCCCCCCCTCCTTTCTGCTTTCTGCCGGCTCTACACAAGAAGATTGCTGCTGTCCGTACCAATTAGAGCAATCTGGCCAAGGCCGTCTCCTCTTTCAGACGCAAAATATAAAAGGTCTATTGGGGGCGAACTTCAGTGCCTATCGCGGTCTATTCCCGCGGCCGTTCGGAAAAATTAATTAATGTCCTAAAGTCCCACCTTCCACAGGAACTCCAGTAGGACTGTTTAACATTCAGGTGCCTCAATTCAGTCATGAAAGTTCCAGGATTTAAGGTTTCTTTCACATTCCTTATGCAACATCGGCCTCTTTATCGACTCTCCAATTCTCTCTGGATACGGAGAGATGATCACCGCAGTCCTGATTGTAAGCTGCAGTGCTGAAAAGGGAGAAGACATATGTTCAGGGCAGCAGAAGAAGGTAATAGCTACTTGCATACTGTTGCAGCTGGGAAGAAACCCAAAATGCAGCTTCCAGGAGAAAGAAAGAGTAACTTTACAGGAGAAGGCAAAAAACTCCCACCTTTCAATGTAAGTCAATGGCAAAGAGATTTCATTCCAAGTGAATTTGGAGCATTTCTATTCGTCCAATCATGATGAAATTTTCACACAGTATAACCGACAGCTGGGGTGTTGAAATGATGTCAAAAAATTTAAATCGACAAAAATGGAGATACGTGGTTTTCTTTGGACAGCAACAATATAAATATGAAATATACATCACATACATTGCAGTCCATGCTGAAATACACTCCAGTCACTAAAATGTACTTCGGAATATACTGCCATAACAGCCAAATATATTCTAAAATGCATTTATTTTAAAATGTATGGGGAAATATTACACACAGAAATATGGAAATCTATCTATAAAATATATTTGAAAGTATATGAAAACAAGAAATCCTGTCGAATGCACTGTTCACTGTTTGATACCTTGTGAAATGAATTTGTATTCTAGTATCTTCATTTTAAATCTGATCAAATGAATCTGTCACATGACAAAAGCACGTGCTGTAGGTATGAATTCCCTGTGAAATTGCAGTTATGATTTAATATCTTTTCTTTTTAGATACATTGTGTGTGGGTGACTAAGTGCAAGTGGACATTTTTAATGCAAAGTGCTGTTCATTCAGTTTAGTTCTGTAAACTTTGTTAAAACTGCATACAATTGAAAAACTATTATAACAAATACAAATAAGTCTGTTTTAAAATATATATTTAACTAATATATTTTTGGCCATTTTAATTGCAAATATACAGATATACAGTACTGTGCGAAAGTCTTAGGGATCCAAGACATATTTTCAAAATCAATTTATTTGTGTAGTTTGTGTTTATTTGCTGAGAAAAGTGGAAATATTTGAATTAATAAAATGTATAGACTATTAATTAATAATAAATAAATATATATATATATAATACCCAGTATTATATGTAGTTAAAAAGCAGCTCCTGGTTTGACCAATCAGTGCTCAGTAAATTGAGCTCATGATGTAATTGATGATATTAACGAGTCTCTGTGGCGGCTGTGAAGGTGTCCAGGAAAAATATAGACCCGAGTAATTCTTGTTACTTTCTATTGTTTTTCTGTTTATTTGAATTATGAATACGACTTTATTCTAATGTATATTGTGATAAACTCACTGCTGAGGTCAACTGGTTAAACATTTTCTTAGATGCCTAAAACTTTCACACAGTACTGTATATTTGATAAATACATTTGGAAAATATATATTTTCATCCACATGGGACGCACCCTTAAATTTGACTGTATGTTAATGGAAAGGTTAATGGTTTTGTTCCACATAACTTTCATTGACCCATTCATCATGAAAAGTAGACACAGTATAAAAGGCAGCTGGCATTTCCAAAGTCTGACAGTAACAGTTTCCTCAGTCGTGTGTCATTAAGTAAGAATTTGATGAATTTGTGCTTCGTTGAGTGTTTTCAGACACAATTTTACATTCGTTCAAGCATATTTGTGAGGAGTGTAATCGAATAGGCACTCATTTCATTTAGAATCAATTCATTTACACCATTCATTTATATCAAGATGATCAAAAACGAGAAGATCTGCACTTAACAAACTTCAGGTCCAACTCTGAGAGACGCTGAATGTTCTCAAATGTTTCACTACAGTTCTAGAAGTCAGGTCAGTAAAACACAGGCCTACATAATGTCCTAGTGGAGCTTTTTACAGACAAAGAATAATAACAATTATGAATAGAAATAATTATTAATGATTTTTAAAGTGTTTATGGCCTAACTAATAACCATGAGCAAACTAATTTTAAACTATTCTTAAACCCTTTTTAAGGGGAGTCTTATTTTAAAGTCATAACTAATAATCGTAATAAGAAGCAGAAGAAGAATGGATGGTTTAGTGGTTCCATGGACCATCTAAAAAAATGATGTAAAATACAGTGATATTAAACAAGCTATGAGGTTAGAAGTAAGAAAGTAAGAATTCCACCAATTTTTCTACATGTCTGCACATTTCAATGACTCAAATGTAAAGAAATCATTCAGAGTGATCTGCTGTGAAATCTTACCAACGCAGCTTTCTGATGTAAATATAGCCACTTTATTGATTTATTTAAACCAACAGAGAACCTACTTCAGCTGTAAAGCTGGGGGTGGTAAAACAGTGGGTTTTTAAGGAGTATTTTGCCTTATAGCACCTTGCATGTACGTCTCCACCATTACAGTACATAGGTCATTTCATGGATAACTCTGCATGTAGAAGGTGGACGTCAGGTTCCAACCACCACCAGTGTGAACTATTTTGAACTAGCGAATTTCTCTAGAACGGAAGATTTCACACCAAACTACTCTGAAAGGCTTTGTTTACATCTCAACCATTTATTAAAGCAGAAGTTAAAAAAAAAGACTTTGATGAGACTTTTTTTTACTGAAGTAATGATGCTTTAGTGTAGGGCAGAGGTCATTAATAGGTGGAACACGGTCCGAGTCTGGACACAGAGGCTGTCCTATGTGGACCTGGACCTATAACCGATAAATTATGGAGGATTATTTAATTTTCACAGGGTGGTCCTGTTTTAATCGGCGTAGATTTTCTAGCCTTTACGGTAGCTTTAGTGGTCCAGGAGACTCACAGACCAATCACATGCGCTGTAAATATCACACATGACGCTACTCAGCCAATCAGATCTGTGCATAACGATGATCACTGAGATTCGAGTGAGTGACGCTGCACAGGGGAGGGACGAGGCGAGAAACAGCAGTCAGAGAAGAAAGTGAGTCGGATTATTTTACGTCATGCTCTGAAAAGAGAAAACGGACAGTAAATGTTGTTGAAATCTGACCGAACTGGACTTTATTTGATCTGATATTCAGTAAATGTTGTTGAAATCTGACTGAACTGGACTTTATTTGATCTGATGTTCAGTAAACGTTGTTGAAATCTGACTGAGCTGGACTTTATTTGATCTGATATTCAGTAAATGTTGGTGAAATCTGACCGAACTGGAATTTATTTGATCTGATGTTCAGTAAATGTTGTTGAAATCTGACCGAACTGGACTTTATTTGATCTGATGTTCAGTAAATGTTGTTGAAATCTGACCGAACTGGACTTTATTTGATCTGATATTCAGTAAATGTTGTTGAAATCTGACCGAACTGGACTTTACTTGATCTGATATTCAGTAAATGTTGTTGAAATCTGACCGAACTGGACTTTATTTGATCTGATATTCAGTAAATGTTGTTGAAATCTGACCGAACTGGACTTTACTTGATCTGATATTCAGTAAATGTTGTTGAAATCTGACCGAACTGGACTTTATTTGATCTGATGTTCAGTAAATGTTGTTGAAATCTGACCGAACTGGACTTTATTTGATCTGATATTCAGTAAATGTTGTTGAAATCTGACCGAACTGGACTTTATTTGATCTGATGTTCAGTAAACGTTGTTGAAATCTGACCGAACTGGACTTTATTTGATCTGATATTCAGTAAATGTTGTTGAAATCTGACCGAACTGGACTTTATTTGATCTGATATTCAGTAAATGTTGTTGAAATCTGACCAAACTGGACTTTATTTGATCTGATATTCAGTAAATGTTGTTGAAATCTGACCGAACTGGACTTTATTTGATCTGATGTTCAGTAAACGTTGTTGAAATCTGACCGAACTGGACTTTATTTGATCTGATATTCAGTAAACGTTGTTGAAATCTGACCGAACTGGACTTTATTTGATCTGATGTTCAGTAAACGTTGTTGAAATCTGACCGAACTGGACTTTATTTGATCTGGTGTTCTGTAAATGTTGTTGAAATCTGACCGAACTGGACTTTATTTGATCTGATATTCAGTAAATGTTGTTGAAATCTGACTGAACTGGACTTTATTTGATCTGATGTTCAGTAAATGTTGTTGAAATCTGACCGAACTGGACTTTATTTGATCTGATGTTCAGTAAATGTTGTTGAAATCTGACTGAACTGGCCTTTATTTGATCTGATATTCAGTTGTCGACTGTATAAGATGTTGATATTCCTACTAAGCTACTTCAGTAAACAGCATAAGGCACTGAATCCTGATGCAAGGTGGACATTATGATGTTCCGGACCTCTAATTTTCTGAATTTGAATGAAATACCCCTGGTGTAGGGTGTAGGTCTAGGCTACTCTACCCAGTGCCAGTACATTAAAGTGAAGACATTCTTTTTTATCCACGTCTTAATCTGTAATCGTTTCAGGGAGTCCAGATCTGAGCAGGTGCGAGTGGCAAGAACGTGGCAGGGTGTTGTAGACACGTCTTCAGTCAAATCCCATTGGAGACGTGCTCCGAATGAGTCCTCGAGCCATGCAAATAAGCCCAACACTGTTTAGCTGTTTGTTGAGGAAATGATTGAGAAAGCAAACAGAATCACTGCAGAGGTTTAAATTGAATCCTGATCAACACGATCTTGCGGTGAGTGCTTTATATGCACATAACTTGACTTTTATCTTCACCACTGCTTTCACTTGTAATCTGTAAGCTCAGACCTGCTTAGGATTCCAGCAATAAAGCATTTTGTCTGTCACAGAGAAGACAATACTCATTGGGCTGACGTCTCATCTCCGTTGAAGCTGCGAGCTCACCGGCACAACAGAGCCATGAGCAAATTTCTAAAGCATATGTATCCACTGCCCTGGCCTCTGAATACTGAGCACCTTGGCAATTAAATCAGTCGTGCCGCCGCCGCCGCCGCAGCAGTGATCAAGCAAAGAGGCTTTGATGCACATTTGATAGTGAAGTCGCAGCAATAAAGAGGGGATAAAGGGATTCTAAATCAAGCGTAAAATTGCAGATGGTGGCCCAGTCTACTTCGGTAGAAGCGGTAAATGACTGTCATCATCGCAGTCCGTCTCCACTCGACCCGTGGCATACATCATTACCTTATCAATGAGATGTAACTCTAATGCTCTTAGAAGAAAATATTTTTTTCTTTTGATTCCTGCAACAAGCCGGCCTCCCAGTAATTTCGTTACATAGATCACTTTTTTTTTCTGGTCCCTGCATTAACCGTGAACCTAATCGCCAGCCAAGAACAACTCATTACTTTGGTGCAATGCAGATGGGCCCTAATGCGTTGAACAAACAGCATTTGTCTGCTGTCAACATGATATTTTGAACAAATTGTGAAAATAGCACAGGTATGGGAGGACTACATGGCTGTCTTCAGGGTCGGGGTTTTCTTATACGTGCACATGCAGTCATATGGGGCCCCTGAGCCATAATTATGCTGTTGTTGTTATTATTATTATTATTATTATTATTTGTTGTAGTAGTAGTAGTAGTAGTATTAGTATTGTTGTTGTTTGCAGCTGCTGTTTATAATGCATGAGTATGTTGTTGTTGTTATTGTTAGTATTATTATTATTATTATTATTATTATTACTATTGTTAGTCATAGTAGTAGTAGTGTTGTTGTTGCTGCTATGTTGTTAAAGTCGGTGCGAATCGGAAATCAGAATGCATTTTTCTGCCTTAACCTGATGGATTTCCGAGTGAAACAGGATCCTTGGGCAGGAAATAATTAGTAGTAGTAGTAGTATTGTTGTTGTTGTTGCTGCTGTTTATAATGCATGCAAATCATGATATTATACATGATTTGTTTTTTAAAGTTTAAACGATATAAGCAAAGTATAAACAATTCAATTCCAATAATTTGAGATAATTAGAAATGATTTCTGGACAAAACCTCAACCTCATATCTCCATTTTTCAGTTTTCAAATGAAAGGATTTGTTCTGACAACAATTATTTTTTTGTTCTGTTTTAAAACATTAAGTTAACAAATGTGTACTTTCACATGGAAAAACTTATTTAAAACTTATTAAAATATAAAACTTTTTTTCAAATTGGACCCTAAAACCACTGTTGTACCTTTGAGGGAACATTTACATTGTTTGTACCTTTATGATATTATATAAAAGTACTTGAAACAAACCTTCATTTCCAACAGTGTATGATATACATGATAGACACTTAGTGGTTGAAACATGCAAACGCTGTTGCTCTCACTGGACGTCAGCGAGGAAAAGTGAAAACTGTATTTACTCTGTGGAAATCATGTGATTTTCACATGAACTTTGATGTTCACACAATGAAAATAATACTATTGAATAATTGAAATGAAATAAAGGAAATGAAAATGAAATAAAACTTTTTGATGAAGAACATGTCCTCTCATATGACCTCAGCAGCAATGCACAAAATCCTTCTGTTTTGGTTTTATTAGCTCTTAGCGCACATTTGATATTGTGGACCAAGGGATTTTAATCCAGGGTCAGCCTCTCGGGCGCTTTTTTTAGTGGTTTAAATCATATTTATGTAATAGGCAGTTAATGGTTTCACTTGGAAATCATTCATCAAAAAGATTTGCCATTTCTTGTGGAGCCCCTCAAGGTTCAGTTTTAGGGCCTTTGCTTTTCTCTTCCTCTTGCATTCTTCCTCTAGGTGATGTCATTAGGAAGCGTAGTATAAATTTTCATAGCTATGCTGACGACACCCAGCTATACATCTCTATTCCTTCTGAAGATCAAGACTCTGTAGACAGATTAGCAGCTGTGTCAGATGTTTTTCAGTGGATGTCGCAAAATTTTCTACAATTAAATCATAAAAAAGCGAAATACTGATTGTCGGTACAGAAACTTGGTTCTTTAGCTTCTTATACTAAAACTGAAGTAGCAAACCTGGGTGTGATCTTAGACTCTGAGCTCTGGTTTATCTGCATGTAAACACAGTCACTAAAGTCGCTTTCTTTTATTTGAGAAAATCACTAAAGTTCTGCTTTTTCTCTCTCAGAGCGACGCAGAGAAACTTGTTCATGTGTTTGTTCCAGCAGAGTTGATCACTGTAATGGTCTTCTTACTGGAATTCCTCAGAAAACTACACATCCCTTCCAGCTCGTACAAAACACAGCAGCATCCTAACAACAACTAAACAGAGAGCTCAGATCAGTCCCACTTTAAAAGAGCTGCACTGGCTGCCTGCATCGCTCAGGAAAGGTTTTAAAGCTTGGCTACTAGTTTTTAAAGCTCGAAATGACCTTAAAGCACCGCTTACATCACAGGGTGTCTGTCTGCTTACGTTCCAGCACGAGATCTAGTGGCCTTCTACAGACACCCTCTGTAAAACACGCTGCTCCCTTTAGGGGTCGCCACAGCGGATCATCTACCTCCATCTTGCCCTATCCACTGCCTCCTCTACTTTCACACCAACCATCTCCATGTCCACCTTCACTACATCCATAAACCTTCTCTGACGTCTACCTCTTCTCCTTCTACCCGGCAGCTCCATCTCCAACATTCTTCGCCCAATATATCCACTATTCCTCCTCAACACATGTCCAAACCATCTCAACCTGGCCTCTCTGGCTTTATCTCCAAACTGCTCCACCTTCACTGTCCCTCTGATCTGCTCATTTCTAATCTTGTCCATCCAGTTGTTCTGCTTCTAAACTGTCTAAAAACACAGCTCTTTAACTAAAACTCTGTGTCTCATGGTTTTTATCTTCTAATCTGATCTTTTTCATTTTCTGCTGATTCTAAATAAATATTAAGTTCATTTTCTTTTAGAACTGTTTTATCACCTGTCTGTACAGCACTTTGAGCTGTCACTGGCATAAAAAGTGCTATATTAATAAAAATGATTATGATCATCATCATATTATCAATATAAAATTCTGTAAAACACAAGTTTTTCTGCTTCTAAACTGTGGAACTCAATTCCACCTTTTATTAGACAGCCAAGCTCAGTGCTCACTTTTAAGAAGCACCTAAAAACGTATCTCTTTAAACGTATTTAAGCATTTAATTAAAACTCTGAGTCTCCCGGTTTTTATCTTTTAATCTGACCTGTTTTGCTTTCTTCTGATTACTAATGATTAATACTAATTCATACTAATTACTAATACTAATGATTTCTTGTATAACTATGTTTTATCACCTGCCCGTAAAGCACTTTGAGATGCCACATAGTGCTACATAAATAAAAATTATTATTATCACCTGACAAAATGTACTGCTTTATAACTGGGAGCCTTAAGGCTAAAATTTGAGCAAATGTGATTAATCATGATTAACTACACAAAATAATGTGATTGATTATGGCCAATTATTTTAATCATTTGATAGTGTTTACTCTTCTTTTTTAATTATTTCTGCATGCATAATAATATAAGTGTAACACTCAGACAGGGTTGTCAGATGCACATGCAGAGAGTATTTAATAAACAAAGTCTCTAGATCGGAAACAGCAAATTAACAGGCAAAGAGTCCAAGAAACAACAGGAATAACCAAAACACGGTGAAGGTCACTCGATAGTGACACGGAGAGTGGCAGTACCTCACAAGGAGGCAGAGTGAGAGTCCAGGTTATAAAGGGTGCTGAGGAGTGGATTGTAGGCAGGTGTGTATGTTGGGAAGAGTCAGCCTCTCAATACTCTGGAGAAGCTGATAACTGGACGGAGGAACGGCCAGTAGGCATGACAATAATAAGGATGGTGGATGCAGGATGTTGCTCAGGGCCCCAAAATTTCAATACTGACCTTGACCATTCCGCTAGAAGATCTGATGGAATGATGACTTTGAAGAGCAAGTTCTCCTTATTAAATGCGGAATTAACGACCATGAATGAGAGACGGGGTCAGAAAGGTGGTCTTGCCTGTTACAATACAGACAAGATTACCTAATATGCCACTTCAGATTTAGCTCCAGAGATGACACGGGGGCCAGTTGGCTCACGGAGAGCCAGCTGTGAAAAATGAAAAATGGCACTTTGAGCATGGAGCTAATGCAGCCAGATCCGAAGCAAAAGCGCTAGCAGTTAACTTTTGCCCCTCACCTTTGAATTCAGTTACTAGAAGAATCGCAGCTTATAAGATCACTGGGCTACAAAGAGGGATCAAAAGAAATAGTTAGCAGGACAGTAGGAGAACACAGTTAGAAGGGTGGATGGATCTTGCTTATAGAAGAATGACAAAGTGGAAAAAAATTGAATGGAAGTCTATCTCCTCTCAACAATTTTCACCCAAACATGCCAAAAATGGAAGCTAGCACAAGCATCATGAAAATGGAATTATAATGTAGCCACATTTACATGCAGCCTAGTAATCCTGGTAATAATCCAACTAATAGCTCAATCGGAATTAAATATGTCCATGTATACACTTCAATCAGAAGTCTAGTCCGATTGAGGCCATTTGAAATACAATTTCTATCCAAATGAGCAGCGATGGACGAAGTACACAAACCATGTAGTTCAGTTAAAGTCGAGACACTCAAGGTAAAATATTCCTCCAGTAAAAGTAGAAGTTCCTCCCTTTAGACCTCCACTTGAGTAAAAGTACTAAAGTATTTCCCTTCAAATGTACTTAAGTATAAAGTAAAAGTACTAAAAGAGTAATTCTGGCTCTGATCTGGTCCTGTTATCATTTTTATAACCAGACTGGCTTCATGAACTCATTTCAGGTGAAAGTCCTCCAGCGTCTCTCTTGGTAAACCAGTCTTTTAATAGAACGTCATTAATTAGTGACGCTGACGTCTATTAAAATGATCAGAAGCACAAAACACTGAAGGTAAACAGGTTCCATCAGGGAGAACCGAGTGGCTCTGAAATCACTTTTTACACACAAGCAAAGTTTCAGTTTCAGATTTATTTACAACTTAGTTCCAAGTTTAAGTTGAATAAAAACTGGCTTTAAACTCAGGATCACAGATGAGCTCCTTTACTATGTTGATCTGTAGGCGTCTGTTCATAAACATAAACCAGCCCAAACTCATTTACTATAAAATGAACTGGTGTTTGTAGAAATTCAGAAAAAAGCCGCGTCAGTCTCGACTGCATATGTGGACATATTTCTATATTGAGCTCTATTTACACAAAGTTAGGTTAGTTCATCATTTATGTTGAACAGACTCTCCCAAAGTTTTACGCTGCTGCGCTGACGTTGAACCGCGTGCTGCACTGGGTCGGTATGACCAACAGGTCAAAACCAGCTCTAAACAAAGTGACCGCTGGGCCCTGATTGGTGCTCTGGCTTTGCGCTTCTTTCGTTTTGACATGTTACGTTTTTATACACACAGAAACCAAAAGGAACGACAGATTTCTCAAAATGTAGGAGGAAAAAGTCGGATATTAGACTCTGAAATGTAGTGGAGTGAAAGGAAAAAGTCCAGAACGGAGAAACTTCAGTACAGATACACCAAAAATACTAAAGTACAGAAACTAATTACATTTACTTAGTTACTCAGTTACTGTCTACCACTGCAATTGAGTGATGTGGGCAATCCTGTATTTAATCCATTAAATAGAAGAATAATATCTGTGTAAACGCCTGTATCCGATTACATTCCCTATCGGAAAGTTTAAGTCCGTTCTGCATGAGCGGCGCGTCACAGTGAGAGTTTATATCGTTCAACACGGCGGAGCAGAAACTGGTCTGCAGAGGAGACGAAGTTCATGCTCTGATCTTTAAAATACGGCGGTGGGACGGACGTCCAGCTTATGTGTCTCAGAGCACAACGTCTTCCTCTCGGCCTTCTTTAATAAGGACATGTGAAGGACGTTTTCCTGAGTCTGACGTCAGTTTAAAGCAGTTAAAAACAATATCACTGCTCACTGCTGCTCATCTCACTCTGACTGGACTCAGGCGATACTCGTTATCATGCTAATGTCTACATTAAGTGGTTCTCCATGCATACACGTCATTTTGGATTGGATTACTTGTAGTGAGCATGTAAACAAAGGTTTTCATCAGATTGTTGAGTAGAGTGAGCATAAACACCTCAGCCTGGATCTGTAATCAGAATGTGTCAAATTGGACTGGCAAAAATCTTCACGTGTAAACACAGTGTTCCCTGCTATCATACATCCACCGTCTCATTCTTTCACTTGTTAAGAAATGTGTTTAGCATGGAATATCTTATGTAAATAATTATTTAATGCCACGTATTTGTTATTTGCTGGCTAAAGTGAATGTGAAGTAGACATTTTAGCCACCCAGTTTTCACTCTGCTGCTCCGCTGTGACATTGTAGACATGCAATAATGTTTTGGTCCTTTAGCTGTCTCTTAGTCATCACTTTGACACAGAGGGCCACTCTGACATTTCCCTAAGGATTCCTCCAGGAGTTTGAAACTGACAGCATATTGCAGCAAATAATGGCTACATCTACTGCGGGGGAATCTTGATAGGTGACAATATCTCCCCTCAGTCGAGTGCAGCAATTCTGACAACTTTGGGATTTTATGTTGTGGCTGCTTTCTGCAAGCCCCCTAGTGGCCATTCTGCTGTAAGTGCCAAGTTTCAGGGGCAAAAAGTACATCCAGCCGATTTCATATTCCGCTCAATTTACTAAAGTGCATTGCTTTCCCTCCACCTTTTAAAACGTAATGTAAATTTAGATCAAGGTCTCTGAATTCATGTTGTTGAGAGATGTCCTGTCACAATGGCAGTAGATACAGCACAAGCCTCGAACGTGAGCTGTAAGAATGTATACCATCATAATAATACAGTTATTATTGTGAGGCCACAACAAACGCGCACAGTCTGTTATTCTTTCAAATGTGTTTTTTCACACTCACATAAAATGATTTGGTGAAAGAATTTCTATTTTGTTTTGTCTCCAGCTTGTTGACGGCTTCATTATTTCACAGTGTCTTTTAAACTCTACTTCATTAGCCAGCAGTTAGTGGGCGGGGCTAAACTAGTTGGATGATGTAGCTAGAATATTAGTGAATCAAATGTTAAATTCATGCACATGATGGGCGCATATTGCCAAATCTTTGCACATTTTGAGCTCCACCTGTGCTCGTACATACATGCGGCCCTCTGTGTTGAGCTGCTAGTGAGCAGTGAGGAGCGAGGGGTTGAGAACCCCCTGCTATGAAAATAAGTCATGTCAGTGGTCAGGCCCCTAAAACAGACAGCAACGTTATTATATCAGCAAACGTGTACAACCACTACCACAATATCATTTTTATAATAGTTCTGGAAATCTTACACATTTTTATTGAAATCTACACCAATCAGCCACTTTATTAGGGACACCTCCTTGTTTCTGCGCTCACTGTCCACTTTATCAGCTCCACTTACTGTATAGCTGGACTCTGTAGTTCTACAGCTACAGACTGTAGTCCGTTTCTCTGATACTTCATCACCTTATTCTTCAAGGGCAGGACCCCCATGGACCCTCACAGAGCAGGTATTATTTGGGTGATGGGTCATTCTCAGCACTGCAGTGACACCGACATGGTGGTGGTGTGTTAGTGTGTGTCACGCTGGTGCGAGTGGATCAGACACAGCAGCACTGCTGGTGTTTCTCAGTATTACAGCTGGACTGAGAACCAAAAACATCCAGCCAACAGCGTCCTGTGGGCAGCATCCTGTGTCCACTGATGAAGGACTAGAGGATGGCCAAAGCAAACTGCAGCAGCAGATGAGCTGTCGTTTCTGACTTTGCATCTACAAGGTGGACCGACAAGGTAGGAGTGTCTAATAGAGTGGACAGTGAGTGGACACTAAAAACTGTTTCATCCACTCATACCAGCCCTTATATGATAAATGGACCTGATAAAATGGACAATGAATGTAGATACAAAGCAGGTGTAGTTAATGAAGTGACTGGTCTTTATATTCCATCATTATTTAAATAACCATATTTGTATATATAATATACATATTATAAAGAGAGTGACCGAATGAAGATGAACAAGTGATGTAAAATTAGCACTGGCAGAAATCCGTCTGTAAATCCTTTTAAAGCGCGTTAGAGAGAAAACGTATTCATGCTGTCTACAGCTCCTCACTGCTCCAGTGATGGGTGAGTCCTTTTGATTTATTGTTCAATAAAGCCTCGACCTGTTTTGCTCAATTAGATCTATTTATCTAAGTAATAGTATTTCAGTCGCCTTTGCCTTTCCTCTCAAGCATCAATGATGTATGCACGTTGCGTTGAAGCTTGACTTCTCATTTTATTCAATTCCATTCAATTTTTCCATGGATCTACAGCGGAAGGGGAAATATGGATAAGTGGAAACATAAGACTATATTTTATCACTATTATATCTGATAGGGAAGTAATGAAATAACTTGATGGCTTTGTTGCCAAGTTATTCGTCAGTCCTTTATATGCTTGTTGACAGTGTTATCTGTATGTAAGGCAGAGTGGCGCATGGCAGAGAATGCTTTATATATTATAAGACGTGCTTTGGTTGGACTTATGGATGCGTGCATGGGCAGCTGTCATGAATTCTTCATCTCTTTCTTAATATAGCAATCTGCTGTACTTCAGGGCGGAGATTTGTACCAGTAGAAGCAAAATAAATGAGCTTAGAGCTCACTAGTCTATCAACATATCAATCAATAATACATCAGCCTTAAATTGCTTTCTTCCTTGGTTCCTCTGGGCACTGCAGACGGAGTGACTTCCCAATGGTGACGTTGTCATTCAACACAGCATTGGAGATGCTATTTATACAAAAGTTAGTAATCTGTGTGAAGGTAGAAAAGGCTTCCTCTGAGTATCAGCCAGACTAAGGCCTAGTCCTATTTCACCCCTCGCCCCTACCACTTAGCCCTCAGCCCTCCATTTGGCACGTTTACTTCTCGGGGTGGGGTGTCCCGATTCTTGTTGAGATAGAGGGGTGGGGCGAAGTGTTAGGGCCCTTCAAACGGAGGTTTTTCAGAGACTCCACACAGAGAGATATGAGAAAAAAAGACAAACCTATAAGATGGAGCACAAAAGAACAAAGAAACCCACAAATGTGAGAATTTTCTCCATTAATAAGTGATAACCACTGTATTATCTTAGTTCATTGTCGTTATAGTGTATCATGGTCATTTTCTTCATAACAAGCATAAAAAATCACTAATAGCATGCTAATGTTTCTGTAGCTAGCTAGCTAACTTTCCCGTTCCGCCTTAAATAGTCCAGCCGTTCTGACATCTGAAGCGCCAGAATGTACCTGCTGCTCCATTTAAGGTGGAACGGGAATGATAATAACGGGGGTGATAATAAATAACTGCCCCCCTCTTTGAAGGCGTATGATCCCTAAATGTAACTAAAGCCCAGAAGTGAGGAGGTGAACTTTCCCCTCCTCTGCTGTCCCTGCAGACGGGCAGGGTCGCCTACAGAGCGGCGCTGGTAGCTGATAATGACGTGATGCTCTTTTATTTGAGGGTCTCATTTCACAGGGAAGATCTCAACCACTGCCCTGTAGCTCAGTTCTAAGGGTGACTCCAAAATAAGGGGTGGGGGTAAACAGAAGAAATGGGATTGGGCCTAAATGTGTTTAACACATGGTGTAACCTTGACCTGCTCTTAATGAACGTGTGGACCTCCAACCTGGATATTCCAGCCTACTACAGCACTTCTGTGGTGGTTGGTTAGTGTAGTGGGTAAAACCTCTGCCTTCTATGCTGTAGACTGGGGTTCAGTCGCCCACCTTGGCAAACACCCTACACTATACCAATAAGGGTCTTTGGGCAAGACTCCTAATAGCCTACCTGTGTAAAATAGTCGAATTGTAAGTCGCTCTGGATAAGAATGTCAGCCAAAATGCTGTAAATGTTCTGCTGGGCTTCATGGAGCAACAAGCAAAATCATCAGAGCACAGATAATCTAAGAGGACAGTGTCTGTACCAACAATTAAATTACATGTTAAAAAAATGAATTAAAACTATTCTAACAGTAATTATTCTCCTTTAGATGAACAAAATCTCCCACCATTCATTTCTATTCTGTCACAAATGTTAAAGGTTAACTAATAAAAGATTGCATAGCTAATGCATTCATTCATTTTCATTAATATTACTGTAAATCTCTTTACACCCTCACTTATCGGGCAAGGTTACTGAGGGGTTGTTAGCTTCTCTGTGCAGTTTCTAGTCCTTTTATAGCACTTGTGTGGCTTTATGCCCCCCCAAAAAAGTCATAATTAATTTTTATGCAACCATTTTCATTCTTTCTTTATCCATTACAATTAAACAGGCTTTTGTGGCTTTTACAGTGGCTTGAAGACTGATATATGTAAAGGAGCCCTGTTACATTTGGCAGATGCTCTTTTCCAGAGCGACTTCCAATTTCATCATTTTACACAGGCGGGTGAAGGCGGTGTTAGGAGTCTTGCCCAAGGACTCTTACTGGTATAGCGCAGAGTGCTGACCCAGGCGGGCGACTGAACCCCAGTCTACAACGTAGAAGGCACTACACCAACCACTGATTAGCTGTGTCTCAGAAAACCAGCTGGACCGAAACATTTATTATGACTTCAGTGTAAGTGGGCGGGGCTAATCTGCTGTAGGCTGCATAGGGGGTATTTTTTCTGACATCGCAATAATAACGAATTCTAAATGGGCTGTTTTGGCAGCTTAAATGAAAAATTTGCATAACTCACAGTGGCTGGGTTTGCATTGACTTTCTTTTACTTTGTAAACCTTTGCATAAATTTAGATTCGAGTCTCTAAATCCATGTTGCTTCAGAGACGCTTGTTCCTTTCACTACAGCAATAGATACAGTAGAGACATGAGCCTCGAACATGAGCTGTATGTCTACCAACAGAGTAACACTGTCCGACCTCTCAGGATCAGATGTACACGTGAGGCGACATGAAATATTCCGTGATGAGGCGTCAACCAATGTGCCCAGTCCATGTTATTGTTTCAAATGTGGATTTTTTTTTTTACACCAATGTAAAGCGATTGGGTAATAGAATTTTCTTTATTAACTCTTCTGTCACTTCATCACTGAACTTCCATTTTCGGGTTTGTCTCCAGCTTGTTGACGGCTTTTTTATTTCAGTGTCTTTTAAACTTTGCTTCACAAGTGAGCAGTTAGTGGGCGGGGCTAAGCAGGTTGGATGATATAGCTATAGTCTTAGTAAACCAAATGGAAAAATCATGCGTATTGTGTGCGGATATTGCAGGCACATTAATGCACATTTTGAGCTCCACCTGTGCTCATACATTCATCCGGCCCTCTGCGTTGAGCTGCTAGTGAGCAACGAGGAGCGAGGGGGGTGAGAACCCCCTGCGATGAAAATAATTCACACTTCTCCTCAAAGATGGCCAAAAACAGCACAACTGCAACTTTCTTTTCATCAAGCAAACCTTTACTACCACGACCACAATCACAATATCATTATAATAACTGTAAATCTTACATAATTCCATTGAATTATTCACTGATTGACCAGATCTTAAGTACATCTCCTTGTTTCTACGCTCACTGTCCACTTACTGTATAGCTGGTCTTTGTAGTTCTACAGTTACAGACTGTAGTCCATCTGTTTCTCTGATACTCTGTTACCCTGTTTTTCAGTGGTCAGGACCATGGACCCCCACCCCCCACGGACCCCCAGAGAGCAGGTATAAAATTACTTTCACACATTGAACGTTGCAATGCTTAACAATTATTTAACTTTTTTTCTTTAGAGGACAAAAAAAATCAATTCAAACCTTTTTCATGTCATATTTTCATATGGAGGTCTGAGCCTGGAACAAAGGAAAATAATGAAATTCATTTATGAATGCATTTATAAGGAACACAGATAAGTGATGGGCAGATGGTAAAAAGTCCCACAGTCTGATTTTATTTGAAAAAATGAAAAATCTGTGATTTTTTGTTTTTTTTTATTAAAAATCCCATTTTTAGGATGGTAAAAAAAGGTGTTCTAATAGTGTCTGTAGTTGCAGAAAGACCCTCAAATTGTTGGACCAGTGGTTGAGCTCCCTCTTTCATATTCAGAATGAAGGTCCACCACTGCTTTCACCACACTTTCACACCGTAGACATTAGGCTTTGTTGGATGTTAATCTAAAATGAACCTCACACCCATGTGGACACATGCTCCATCTGTCAGTCATCTCTAGAGACTCACACTACCTCTGCCTGCCCCCATGTTCCAGTGTGTGACCTACTTTCTAGGCTCACCTGAGCTTTAGGAAAGGTAGCATGTCAGCTTGGGTGACTCTCCACGGGCATCTCTCTGTCATAACTGCAGCCTAGGAAGATAAACAACATGCAATGGCTGTACCTGAGATCCAAGGTTAATTTGCAGTGCCATTCACCTTCTTAAAAGCAGAGCATGTTGGTCGCTCTTCTACCAAAACTTTAAATGCTAATGCAACAGGAGAAAGAAACGAATTTCTGTAATGTAACTGTGATGAAAACAAAATACATAGAAGCCTCAATGACTAAATATAATATGAAGTGTGTTCAGTATTCAGTGAGTCACTCTTTACCTTTATCACAGCTTCCAGGAGACTCACTTTCAGCTCCTCAAAGAACCTGCAGACACACCTCGAACGCTCAGTCTGAGAAGCTGGTTGATTTTCTGAAGTAACCAAGCCCATTCAGTGGTGTTGAGGTCTGGACTCTGGGGTGGTCAGTCCACCGTTCAGCTTCTTTGTTTGATGTGTCCGTCTCCTTTTCTCAGTGAGGTTCTTCTTGATCAGCTACACGTCCTTTCAGACCCACAGCGCTGAGTGGTCTTCTCTCAGTGGAAGGATGGACAGAAACCCCTGTGGATGTTTTCAGATCTGAAGCAGCTTGATCTTCTCCTCTCTCTCAGAGATCAAAGCTTTCAGTGCTGTTTATCTGATGGGGGCAGTTTTCATGCCTACCAGGTCTTCCAGGTGGTTGTTAGGAGCCACATTTTCTCTGTAGACTCCTGTCTTTTCCTTTCTTATGAAAGTGGATTATCTTATCTTATCTAATCTTCTCAGAAATATTAGGAAAGAGTGCTGGGAGTTTTCAAATGTTCTAAAATAATTTTATTTATGAGGTTTTGAAATGACGGCTGTTCATTACAGCCGTCACCCTTGAGAAACATTTCATGTATTCGGTCATTTTAACGCTTGAGTCGCTTTGATTGCAAATAACAGTCCCGGTCTAATGACTCTGTACTAAACTCCCGACTGTTGACCATCTGAAGAACATTGCACTCAGTACAGCACTCAGTGATCGTCAGTGAAGTAAATACTCTTTGTCCAAGGTCACCCAGCAGATGAAAGCAAAAAATCATCTCAAATTGCAAAGACGTATAAATGAGTGTCAAGAATTCACTACGGCTGAAGGATGTGAATAGCCTCAACATTAAATGTGTCCAGGTGACATATTTTGTGCATTTTTAAAAAGCAAGAATTCACTGGCAAGTTCAGCAATAGCAAAGAACCTTGTAGATCACAGATGTTGCTGTAATAAATGGCTGAAAAATGCTTTTGAGCAGATAAAGAATAGTGAGAATAGTGTTCAGGCTATAGATGAGTAAAAGACCAACATGAGCTTTTAATGGAAGTTAATACTCTGAAAGTCATAATTCAAGCCATACAAAAATCTACATTAAATACAAAAAATGTAAATATTTTATCCATTATTATTATTATTATTATTATTATTATTATTATGGTCAAGAAACAAATAAAATTGGCATTGGAAAGTTCCTAAAGCTGAACACTCATTAAGAATGTGTAACATTAATAATCAGGGACTAATCTAGCTAAATATTCAAATCATCACCCAAACACATTCTAAACTATAAACTGAACTACTAGTAAATGTTGAGCGGTGCTAACACAGCGCAGATCAGGCGAGATTAGACCAGTCCTGCGGTCACTCCAGCACCAGCCTCGCGACTTCACTCGCTCAGATTTGATTCTTTACCCTTTAAACTTGCAGATATTGAACCTGTGATGTTGGCAGGCAGCTGTTTCAGTCTGCTAAGCTAACACTAACCTCTGATGCTACCAACAGGCAGAATGGAACAAGATTAGCCTCGCTAATGGTGGTTGGTTAGTGTAGTGGTTAACACCTCTGCCTTCTACACTGTAGACTGGGCTTCAATCCCCACCTGGGCAAACACCCTACACTATAGCAATAAGAGTCCTTGGGCAAGACTCCTAACACCGCCTTGGCCTCCCTATGTAAAATGATCAGATTGTAAGTTGCTCTGGATAAGAGCTTCAGCCAAATGCTGTAAATGTAATGGCTCAAATTCACAAACATCAGTCCACTGCCTCAGTTTTGAGTCTTTATCTTCAAACATTGCATTAATTAAGCACCAGTGAGGTAGAACTGAACCTGGGCTGTGAAGTTATTTTATGGCCTGCCTGCTAAGCAAATATTTGCTTCTGGTGCTAACAAGGACAGTGGTTAAAATTGGGGCAGTCGTGGGCTGGAGGTTAGGGAACCAGCCCTCTGACCGGAAGGTCGCTGGTTCAATCCCCAGAGCTGACAGCACATGACTGAGCTGTCCTTGAGCAAGACACCTAACCCCCAACTGCTCCCTGGGCGCTGCGGATAGGGCTGCCCACTGTTCCGGGCAAGTGTGCTCACTGTCCCCTAGTGTGTGTGTGTGCTCACTAGTGTGTATGTGGTGTTTCACTTCATGGATGGGTTAAATGTGGAGGTGAAATTTCCCTGTTGTGGGACTAATAAGGGTCACTTAATCTTAAAGCTGTATTATGCGAACATATTGCTTCCTGCTCTTAGGACAGTTCCAGGTGCCATATCTGACATTTTATTATAGACAGATGTAGAGTGTAACTTTGTTGTCACGATTGGCCCCTCCCAGTCCTCCAAGTGATTTTGTTTACCTCTGGTCTTGTCCATGTGCTTCCTTGTTTTTCTTCCCTGTCCTGCCTCCTTGTTTCTATACTCCACCCTTGAGTGTTTTCACATCTGTCTTGTTAACCCTCGCTGTTCCTATATCTAAGCCCTGTGTTTTTCCTTGTTAGTTGCCAGTCTTTGCATGGTGTTGTTTCTTCCATTCTATCCATGTTGGCTCTGTGACCCTGGACTGTTTAGACCCTGATTATGGATTTACCCCTAATAAATCTCTTAGCATACGCGTCCGCCTCATCATCGCTCCCCAGCGTTACACACATCATTATTTCAAATGCCAACATTTTTCATTGTAGCTAACTGTTAACTATCTTTTAAATGTTTAGTTGGCCATGTTTGGACTTGCTCTCTGAAACTAAGTTTCCGGTCACCATGGTGTAATCCACTCATCACATTTTACTTTATTGGACTGTGACAGATTCAAGCTTGTTTGTGACATGCAAACTAGGACATGTAGCACTGACCGAATTGCCTTTTTGTACAAAGCTTGTGTATTCAATGGAAAAATGTCAACTGGTCTGATCCGTGCGGTTTAAGTAGACTTTCCTGGGGTTCAAGAGAGTCAGAGTCAAAAAATGGGCCAAAGTCAACACCAGAAAAATCCAAATGAACATAATAGAGAAAATCTAAGCAAACAACCCAAAAGGGCCAAGACATAAAGGCAAAAGACCAAAAATACAGCAAAGAGATGCAGAACACAGGTAGAACCATACAAGAAAGAAGACCCAGACGCAATACCTCGCAAAGATCTAAGCTAAAAGGCTTATATACTACCCAAACATTGTCATAACAATCAGACACAGGTGATAGACGTCAATACTCAGGTGAGGAAGAATGGCGATTGGTTGGCTGTGGTGGTGAGATTGTCATGTGATCTACCAGGGAGTCTTGGTAGATTGAGTCCACAGAGGAGTTAGGTGTGCCAGTCACGTGATCTCCCAGGGGGTTGACGAAGGAGTGACCAAAGCAGGTTCAGAGGGATGCATGAGAAGGCAAATATCACTGTATATATCCATAATAAATCATATAAAAGGCTTATTATCATTAAAAACACACACACACATACATTTCTAAGTGCAGGGGGTCTTTCAAGTATCAGGATTTGAATCATTTGTATTAGTTCAACTGTCATGAAACTGCAGCTACAATTTTTCTTTTGAGATGCAAGGTTTTGTTCCAACAGCAACGATTCACCAGATTGAATTTGCAATGTGATGCACACCACTGGTCACACACCAGACCATGTGAAGTAACAGTAGGGATGAAGTCTTGTGGACAGATGATGTATTTGACTGTGCTAAAGTGAAGGAGTGAAGAAAATACTTAGAAAACAGCTCCTGATCCGCAGCCCATCACCTCAACTGGGAAACATCTTTATTGATGATGTGACTGCTAGAGGCAGCAGAGAGATGAATTTTTTGAAGAGTACAGAAGCATCTTAACTACTCAGATCCTCAAAACTCATTGGGCAGTGCTTCACTTCGCAGCAGGTGAAACTTTCTACTAAAGAAACTGTGGAGATTTTACAGAAATAGTGGGCTGTTCTTGACTGGCCGATTCAATCATCTGCCCTGAAACCCACTGAGCGTGCATTTCACTTACTGAAGACAAGACCGAAATCCAAAAAGGCCCGGAAACTTGCAGAAGCTGCATTTCAGTCATCCGCAGGGAGGATACTCAGACTCTGGTGATGTGGATGGTTCTCAAAATTCAGACAGTCATCAGGATTTGCAACTTGACAGTATTACTGATGATTATTATATGTCCAATTACTTGTGGCTCTCTGAAAAGGGGAGGGCTGTGATTCATAGGCACACTTACCTTGTATTTAGATATTTTACCAAAAACACTTAAGTGCACTTTTTAGGTTTACAGTTTCAGATTGTAGCCCATCTTATGTGTAATTTATCACCCCCCCGCCCCCCACTCTGTCTATTAATGGAAAGGGACCACCATAGGACCCCCACCTTGAGATATGATTTAGGTGGTAGATCATTGTCAAAAGGGCCTTACATTTTAATTATATTCTATTTTCCCATCCACTTGCAACATTTGTGTGGTTTCATGTGCGAAACACAGTCACACTGCATGTTTACATGACTATTTTGAACAGGCTGTTTCTGTTACTGTGCCTTTAATTCTGACATATTCAAAGGAGCTCTGTTCTCATTCACTGCCATATATTGCGCCTTATTCAAAAAGCAGTCCAGGCTGAAACACTCCTTATAACTTCAGAGTGAATGGGAGGAGCTAAACTGGTAAATTGGCTAATACACTGTATGTAAATGTATTGTAAGAAGGCGTAATGATTTATGTGGAATAAAAAAAAACGATTTTTTTCCCCTTATGCTCTTTGTATTTAAACATTGCATGAATTGTAGTAATACGGTTATATAATTGTTGAGTTTTGGTTTGAAAAAAAAAAAGATAAAATACTTGAAACACTCAAGAGGAAATATCCATAGTTTTTTTCTCTGTGGTATGTAGGAAGATACAGCCGAGCAAACTCTCCTATTGGTTAGGACTTCAGGAGTTGCACAGAAGGCCAACGACGTTAGAATAATCACCAAAACAATTTATAAAAAAATCACGATTGATTTACTATTTTGGGAACAATTTCATGAGAGAAATATCACTCCAGTCCTTCTGTAAGTTCTAGATACATCACTGAGTGTAAATATGAGTCGTAGTCTAAGCAGTTTTAGATGGAGAACTCGGAGAGTGGAGAATTTCCACCCTGTAATGTCTTCCAGGTTTCTCAAACACTAGAGGGCGCTCCCGAGAGAGTCCAAAATAAATGGGTTAAGATGGATCTTTTGAGCAGAACTGTAGTTTATAAATGCTCAATCATTGTTAATCTGAAAAAATGCATTAATTTCCTGAACAGAGAACCGCTTAAAACATTTTACCACCACTATTACATTTAAATTACATCCTGCTGCCCAAAAAACCCGTTTGCTGTAGAAAAAAAAAAATAAGATGCGTTTATTGTCATTGCACAGTGTACAACGAAACTGAGCAGCAATCCAATGGCACTTCCTACATACAAAACAATGTAATTATAAGGCTAAAATATCTAAACATAAGGCTAAAATATATAAAATCCAGATTTAAGGGGAAAAAAATCTTAAATATAAAGAAAAAAGGACAATAAAACTATATATTCTAAAACAGTCAGTAGACAATAGACAGGTGAGGTAGCTTATAGTGTTACATAATATTGCACATCTAAGAATTATTGCACAGAAACAATACGGATTGCACTCTCGAGAACGAATGAATAATAAATAAAACAGAAGTGGAGTGGAACTCTGGAAATCTGGAACTCTGGAAATCTGGAACTCTGGAAATCTGGAACTCTGGAACTCTGGAACAGTGTCCTATGAATCAGTGCCAGTAAAGCACCAGTAAAAAGGAAACATACAGGTGGGTCTTCTTTGATTTTTACTGAAATACATCCTCCTTCTTTCTAAAATGAAAAGAAAGTTCTGGGCTAGTGATTAGAAACTATTTTAACTTCTAATTTTTAGCCGTTCAGCTCCATTTACTTCCATTCATTGAAGACTCGCTCGCGGGCGCCCTCTGGTGATTTGCAGTCACGATGCTCGATATAACAGGGGAAGTAGGAAGTGGCCAGGCTCCTCATAAACTGGGGCTAGTTGGTAAGAAGGGAAACCAGCACCAGCTCAATGCCAGGAAATATAAGCTACTGTCTGCTACAAGCTGTGAACTGAACATATGGACCGTCTTTTACAGTCTAATGTTTGTGTTTAATCTGGAACAGCCCAAAAATATCCTTGTGGATTGCTATGAACGTAGTGCTGACTTACTATTCGAAATCCAGTAGGAGTGCAAGAGGAAATGAGGCGTTAGTTAGAGGTGGTTTTTAACACTGAGAGATGTATTGACATCGATGGCCCAAACTAAAAGCCTCTTGCTCTAATAGGACACACTGAATTATGTTTGGAGGAAATAAAAACACAATCACTACTACATTGTAATTTCCCGTACAGTATATTTTAAAGCACAGTACAGCATATGCAAAATAGGAATCATCAATTAAACGTCTCCTCTTGCCTCCAGTGATATAAAATATGCAACGCTAAGTATTGGTACAGTAAGTGCTTATGTAGAACAGTGCATGACTCATGCACTCTATAGCCCTAAAATCTTTAACAGTCGACATGTTTCAAAAGGAAGTGAAAAGTTTCTCTCTCTCTCTCTCTCTCAATATATATAGATCTCTCTCTCTCTCTCTCTCTCTCTCTCTCTCTCTCTCTCTCTCTCTCTCTCTCTCTCTCTCCCTCTGTGCTAAAAGTTGCTTCAGTTGGGAAAGGAGAGAGGAAAAGGAGGAAGAAGAAGAAGAGAGTAGTGATGAATGAAGCCTTCATACAAAGTGAATAGCTGACAGCTCCTGAGACTCTGGGACCAATTCATTTGCTGCGGAGTGGCGATATGCTGAGATCATTCCCTCAGATGTCCCCGAAGCGCTGTGGAGGAAGGCCTTTGGACGAGGTGGCGGGGGCTCCGGCGCAGACACTCAACATTTTTGCCCACATGGCTAATGACCTTACTTCACTCGTGCATCTGCGACACCGCGCCTCAAACAGACACAAAGCAACAGAAAAAAACGCACTGTTGGGGAAATAAAAGGATGTTTATGGCATAATGAAGTGTAACTTGAAGGTCTGGGAGCAGAGCTTGATGAAGCTGTAGCACGGAACGCACGGCATTCGATTCGCAAGCACTTTCCGCAGCTCCTTTGACCCTCATGCCTAAAGATGAAGAGATTTTTTTTTGCCGTTCTCTCACTTCATAGTCGACGGCGCCTCCGTAATGGACCGCTGTTCTTTTTTGTATTGAATCCATTTGTTTATGCCTGCGCTTGGCCCGTGGAGGAAAAAGTGCTGCATTATTGATATGGTTCTGGGTGATGCGCAGATGAACCGCAGCTAGAGTGCTTTGTCTGGATGTGTTGTGGCATGTCGCTATGCTCTTTCAACTCACAGCGGTTGACCCAGCGTTGCGTATCATATATTGCCTCATTTTGAACGGTACTGGCTCCTGCTCTGTACAGAAGCACGCCACTTTCCTGCAGTCTAATCTAAAGACAAGAGCGGTATAGTGAGTGCATGGTGGTAAACCATATAGAAATCTGGGGGAATTTATAGCGAGGGTCAATGAAGCGGGCGTACAAAGATGCACACTCCACTGAATGTTCTTTTACCAGCTGCGCGCCGCCTCTCATCTTTTCTACAATAATCAACTGCTGCCGTTTGTGGGCTCAGGGACGCTTCCCAATCTTGCCATCCTTAGGAAGCGTACAGTAAATCATTAGATGAAAGCGCATGCATGCGGGTTTCTAGCCTATTCATTGCTGATGCTAAGCTACATGTAGCCAACTCGGGGAAAGAGTAGCTCATCAACCAAGTTACAATCAAAATGAACCTACGTACAGTAGGTTATTGAGTCTATTGAGACAGAATTCCTTACATTTACATTTAGTCTCGTCCAAATCTGCCGTGTCAATGATTTTCCTGGGCTGTACAGTACCATGTCAGGAAAGACTAAACAAACAAACTGTAGAAATAACTCCAAACTGTATTAATCCTGCATTATGAAACGACTCCGTCATTATAATCCAAATACCATAAAACACATAGAAATAATCTCAGGTTATATTAATCCTGTGCCATAAAATGTATATTATGCATAAAACAAACTATATGAATCCCATACTATAAAATTAATCATAGAAATAAACCCAAGATATATTAATCCTGTGCTATATAATGAACCATAGAAACCCAGGTTATACTGATCCTATATTACCTAAAATTAACCCCAGATTATAATAATTCCATACTATAACACACATAGGCGCAGTCGTGGGCTGGAGGTTAGGGAGCCAGCCCTGTGACCGGAAGGTCACCGGTTCGATCCCCTCGGCTGACAGTCCACGAATGAAGACTCCTTGAGCAAGACACCTAACCCCCAACTGCTCCCTGGGTGTTGTGGATAGGGCTGCCCACCGCTCCGGGCAAGTGCGCTCACTGCCCCCTAGTGTGCGTTCACTAGTGTGCATGCATGTGGGTGTTTCACTGCACGGATGGATTAAATGCGAAGGTCTAAAACACAGTTGGCAAAAAAAAATGGTTCTAAACATAGAAATAATCTCAGGTTATATTAATCCTGTGCTATATAATGAACCATAGAAATAACCCAGGTTATATTGATCCTTTATCAGAAAAATAACCCCAGATTATAATAATTCCATACTATAAAACACAAAGAAACAATCTCAGGTTATATTGATCCTTTATTAGAAAAATAACCCCAGATTATAATAATTCCATACTATAAAACACAAAGAAACAATCTCAGGTTATATTAATCCTGTGCTATAAAGCAAGTCATGGAAATAAACCAGATTATAATATATGATATAAAACAAACCATATTTTAAGCCCATACTGTAAAATTTACAAGATAATATTATTTCCTGTGCTATATAATGCACCATAGGAAAAACTTTCTATTATTCCTGTCCTATAAAACAAACAATAGCAATAATCCCAAATTATATTAATCCTGTGCTATGGAACAAAAAATGGAAATAACCGCAGATTATTTTAATTCCATGCTATAAATCTGTATATTATTATTCTGCTACAAATGAAGCTGTAGAAATAGTTCCAGTTTATATTAATCTTGTGCTATAAAATGAACTGTAGAAATAACCCAAGATTATATTAATCTCATGCTGTAAAGAAACCCATAGACATAACCCCAGATTACGTTCATGCTATATTAAAATACAAACTGCAGAATAAAGCCAGGTCGTATTAATCCCTGATGCAGAGAAAACTGTAGAAATAATCTCAAATTACATTAAACCCATATTGGGAAACAAATCATTGAAATAATCCTAAATTACATGCAGCCTGTGCTATAAAACAGACCATAGAAATAACCTGAGATTATATTAATCCTGTGTCAATAAAACAATATGTAATTTTCCCCAGGCTATATCAGCTTTTTGAAATGTTTTCTACTGTTTTTTTGGAGTGGTGATGGTGAATAGAACAAATAGCCCCTCCCACCTCTGTAATTTCTAGAGATTTCTTATCCTATGTGCATATATGCATAAACATTCCATACATCCTCTGCTAAAACTGCATATCTCACCTCCCCTCCCTGTGGGAAATGAATACCACCCGGATGTTAAGCTTGAGAGTGATAACACCAGCTTTCCAGTCAAACTTGTTTGCTCTGAGTGGGCTGTACTTTCAGATTGGATGTGAGCGAGCTCAGTGATGTATGTCACATGCACTCATATTTTCAACTTGTCTTCAAAGGGTTCCATAAACCTTAATCCACAAAATTGTAGCCATTTTTCATGTTACTTTCTTATTACAGCTCAGGATTAATGGCACACAGCTGCAGGGCAGCGGAAATCTAACTGTACTTTCCAAGGACAAGGAACAATCTTCTGTGTTTCTCAATGTTCAGTGTTCTTCCAAGGACTCAAACCCACAGTGTTCTGGTTACAGTATCCGCACTTCAGCTCACAGTTCCAGACATATGCCTTTCTAGCTTTCTACCACTATTAAAGTAAGACAAACAGTGCATGCACAAGTTGTTGAGCTTCATTAAATTACATTTATTAATTACATTACAGAAAGCAAGGCTTTAGGCTAACAGCTGGATCTAGCATTAGCTCAGGTCTGCACTCACTGTCAACTGAGCTCTGTATAGGGCTGGAGGTTAGGGATCTGGCCCTGTGACCGGAAGGTTGCCGGTTCGATCCCCAGCGCCGACAGCACATGACTGAGGTGTCCTTGAGCAAGACACCTAACCCCCCAACTGCTCCCCGGGTGCTGTGGATAGGGCTGCTCACTGCCCCCTAGTGTGTGTGTGTGTATTCACTAGTGTGTATGTGGTGTTTCACTTCACGGATGGGTTAAATGGGGAGGTGGAATTTCCCCATTTCTGGGATTAAACTTGTGGGATCACTTAACTTAAACACAGTGACTTTTGTGGCTTTTTATTTCAGAAAAAATCACTAAAGTTCTGCTTTTTCTCTCTCAGAGCAACGTAGAGAAACTAGATCATGCACTTGTTACAGCAGCGTTGATCACTGTAATGATCTTCTCACTGAGCTTTCTAATGAAAACCGTGCATCCTTTCCAACTCATGCAGCATCCTAACAAAAACAACACAGAGAGAGCAGATCAGTCCTGTTTTAAAAGAGCTGCACTGGCTGCCTGTTTCGCTCAGGACAGGTTTTAAAGCTCTGCTACTACTTTTTAGGGCTTTAAGTGACCTTAAAGCACCACTTACATCACAGAGTGTCTGTCTGTTTATGATCTTAGATCTGCAGATACTGACCTTCTACAGAAAACATGGAGAGACTCATTCATCCTGCTTCTAAACTGTGGAACTCAATTCCACCTTTTATTAGACAGTCAAGCTCAGTACTCACTTTTAAGAAGCACCATTAAAGCATATCTTTTTATCTGAGCGTTTAATTAAAACTCTACATCTTGTGGTGTTTATATGTTATTGTGATCTGTGTTATTTTCTTATATGATTGTAAATTAATACTTATAATTTGTATTAATGTCAAGTTTTATTACCTGTCTGTAAAGCACTGGTGTGAAAGTGCCATATAAATAAATATTATTATTATTATTACTACTATAGTTCTTCCAGTTGTACAGGCATAAACACAGCAAGGAGGCTAGTACCACACTTCAGAATAAGAGTCTTTGTCAGAATTAACTCAGAGAACTACTGTAGAACAGATAACCCAGAATAAACATGCCGAAGATTTCTCAAACACTATTTTTACTATCATTTCTATCGTATTACTGCTTTTCCACTGTGTAACTCACTGAAGCAGAGGAGCTGCAGGGCTGCCAACTTTGGTGAGGTGACTGGAGTGGGAGTTTCAGGTGGCTGGAGTGGGAATTTCAGGTGGCTGGAGTGGGAATTTCAGGTGGCTGGAGTGAAACCAGAGTGAGATTTTTAATTTTGCATGCACAAGTGCTTTTTCACATTTCTTCAGAGGCTAATTTAAACCACGGCTCATGGTCATTAGCATGTCAACCTGTGGTTCTCAAATAGGTCCTCAGGGACCCCCTGATAGTTTTCCTGGATTGTTCTGGATTTTGACTGTCTGTGTATGTAAGGACAATTGTTTTGGAAAGGTGCACTGTTTGTGACATGTTCAGGCACTAGGCAGCACTGCAATGCAATAAGTGAGACAATTCAGTTCCACAGTAGAACTGACATTTATCTACACTATATTTCCAAAAGTATTTAGTCACCCATCCAAATCAGTGAATTCAGGTGTTCCAATCACTTCCATGGCCACAGGTGTATAAAGCCGAGCCCCTAGGCTTACAGACTGCTTCTACAGACATTAGTGAAAGAATGGGTCGCTCTCAGGAGCTCAGAGAATTCCAGCATGGTACCGTGATCGGACGCCATGTAAAATGACAGAGCGGGGTCAGCAGATGCTGAGGGGCATAGTGCACAGAGGTCGTCGACTTTCTGCAGAGTTAATCACTACAGACCTCCAAACTTCATGTGGCCTTCAGATCAGCTCAAGGAGACGGTACTTGTCTGACTGCATTGTGAGTGTAAAGTTTGGTGGAGGGGGGATCATGGTGTGGGGTTGTTTTTCAGGAGTTGGGCTCGGTCCCTTAGTTCCAGTGAAAGGAACTCTTAAAGCTTCAGCACCAAGAGATTTTGGACAATTTGATGCTCCCAACTTTGTGGGAACAGTTTGGGGACGGCCCCTTCCTGCTCCAACATGACTGCACACCAGTGCACAAAGCAGGTCCATAAAGACGTGGATGAGCCAGTTTGGTGTGGAAGAACTTGACTGGCCTGCACAGAGTCCTGACCTCAACCCGATAGAACACCTTTGGGATGAATTATAGTGGAGACTGTGAGCCAGGCCTTCTCGTCCAGCATCAGTGTCTGACCTCACAAATGTGCTTCTGAAAGAACGGTCAGAAATTCCCATAAACACTGCTAACCCTTGTGGAAAGCCTTCCCAGAAGAGTTGAAGCTGCAAAGGGTGGGCCAACATCATATTAAACCCTATGGATTAAGAATGGGACGTCACTCAAGTTCAGATGTGTGTGAAGCCAGACGAGCGAATACTTTTGCATTGTGAGCAGAGCTGCCCAGCCACTGAGTTTATCACTGATCAAGCGTCCAGGAATTTTACAGGGCTGAGGTGGCGGCCCTACAGACGGTTTAGAGCAATTTTGCTCTAAGCCAGTTCCAAACACTGGTGAACTGAGCCATTAAGGGCACTGAACATCTGGTACAGGTGTGTTTTATCTAGGTTCCAACAAAGCTGTATATTGACGCAGCTGCTTTTGAACAGTTTCTACTGTTAGTTTCTAGGATTTTAAATAGCATTTTTAAATTTGCATGTTTAATCAAGCATAGCTGGCTGTTTATTTGGAGCAGGATTTGGAGCGCAGGGTAGTGGCATTCTTTTAAATGTTTTATTTCAAAATAATGTACTGGAAAAGACTATTCGGTTTTCCCTTGTATTTTCCAGGTGGTACAGATTTGTATGAGCTTTAGAGAGTAACTTTTCCAGGAGCAACCTCTACCTAATAAGTGACATAAGCAGTTGCTTAGGGTCCCAAGATCCCGAACAACTTCCAGGTTATTACTGTACCATTAATAGGATGCGGCTGGTTAGTCATGTTTTAAAAAAGAGCATTTGCATCTGGAGTCTAAAGACGGGACACAAAAAGAGCAGATGGGAAGAAACGGCTTTTTGGTGGAAATCAAGCAGCTGGTCTGGATGCTGGAACAGAAATCTGTAATTTATAGTGGAACTTATTAGAACTTACTCATTATCATATTCATCATCAGTAATGCACAAATAAATGTTCATATTTTAGACAGTTTATGGTAGTTGTTATAATTTTACGGTGCATTAGCTAGCACATTTGCTATTAATGTGTAAACAAAATAACAATCAAAAATAGCAAAAATCCCCCTGAATTTACTGCTGCCACTGGCAAAATGAAATCAGCCTAATTCTTCCCCACTGATTAAAAAGGAAAACGATCATGAAGTTTATGAATGTTATTGTATACACATGGCAGTATGATGGTGCCGTCAGGCTAACTAGCCTAGCCTAAGAGCATACTGTAGACAAATGCTGCTGGATGGGAAAAAGCTAATGTCAGGTAGGCAGGTGGCTCTAAGCTTCAACAACTATTCTTCAAAAACAAAGTACGAGTCCTAACCTTTCTGTTTTATTTTAAACTGTTCCCAAAAAGTTCTGCCTAGAGCCCACAAAAGTCTCCAGCCGGCCCTGATCCTATTACAAACAGGGGTTCAAACTTGTCAGTTTTAATGCCGTGCTGTAAAATCAACTGTAGAAATAACCCGAGGTTATATTAATCCTGAAAAAAAGAAACGCATTTGATTGACAAGTTGGTAAATGTCATGACTGGCCCCTCCAAGTCCTCCATGTGCTTTTGTTTTGTTTTGGTTGTGTCCACATGCTTTCTTTGTTCTGATTCCCTGTCCTGCCCCCTTGTTTCCAGACCCTGCCCCTGATTGTAACCACCTGTTTATCACCTGTGTCTTATTTACCCTCATTGTTCCTGTATTTAAGTCCTGTGTTTTCCCCTGTTAGTTTGCTGGTCTTTATATTGTATTGTTTAGCGTCACTCTTCTGACCTCCATCGTGTGTTTTTCCTGTTTTCCTTTTTGTCATGTCTGTCCCTCCATCTATCCATGTTGGCTCTCTGACCCTGGACCGTTTTGACCCTGGCTCTGGATTTGCCCCTAATAAATCTCGCTTCTCTCAGCATGTGCGTCTGCCTCCTTATCGCCCCCCGGCGTTACAGTAAACACGAGAGAGGGATTTGTGACACTGCAAAAAAAACAGAACAAGCGGTAAACATTTCAAAACTGACACTGTTGTATGCAAAGGTTCGGACACCTCTGGCCAAATGTTTTGTTCATTTTTTAATTGAAAACACATCCCAAAAGAGAACAAAGAAAAATATGGCATTGTTCTGCAAATTTTAGTGCATAATATCCATTTATTTGATGAATTTAAGAGTAAAAAACCTAAATTGTGCACAGGCCACATTTTATGTTTTTTTCAAATGCATTAAACATTAAATGTGTGTTCTATGTGGAACGTGTTATTGTGCTATATAACCAGAGGAACTCAAGTTTTTGCATACAGCCAGAAAAGCTGTCTTTCCCGTTCAGACTGTATTCATTGTTTTGCGGAGTGTTTTACAGCTCCGGGTGTTGGAAAACAGCGGAGACTAACTTCTCCTCCATGCGGAATGAGGGACTGAACTGTGCTCAACTATGGAGCCCTGCTGGTGACATACCATATAAATAATAACAATGCAGGGCCACGTCTTAGTAAGGCACGGGAACGAGACAATTAGGCCGTGGCCACAGCTTAATAAGGCGTGATCTCATTCCCACATCTTACCAAGTCGTGGCCACACATTAGTATCTTGTTTCCACACTTCATCAGGGTGTAGCCACACGTTATTTTTATTTATACATGATGTCACCAGCAGGGATCCATACGTTTTTCAAACATATGCAACCATAAGGCGCATTGCACTGCTTTTCGGTCCAGGCGCTCCATAGACCAACCAAAATAAGCAGATTTGAGACGGTCTGAAAACTCATTTAAACACCCCTAAAATCATGAGTTTCACTGCAAAGCCGTGAGAGCTGGCTAACAAGCATTAATCTATGTAGTCTGTTGTGCATTCATGCCCTGAGGAGAAGTCCATGCTCTGTGTGCCTGTTTATCTATTCCGTGTAAACTGAAGATCATTTTAAAATCTCCCAAATGACCCAACTATAGACCTGAGCCCTCACCAAATCAACAAATGAGCAAATATTTACGACAGATCCCTGTGATTTGAATTTATGTTAAGAAGCCATGCGGCTGATTACTACTGGGACATGAAAGTGACACAAGAAGCACAGCAGTGGTCATGACTGCGACTCAGCGAAGCCAAAATGAAGAAAAGTAATAAAATTTAATGTCAAATCTGCACACAAACGTCATTCAACAACCATAAACATGCAAACACAAACATGTTGGTACAGAGAAGCTGCCCGATGCTATTCAGAATGTGCTGTGTGGGTTTAACTTAGAACAGTCCAAATCATTACCTAATCCATAATCTGTTAGATCAAGGCAAAACACAAGCATCCAATGGCACATTTATTATCTTGTTTAGAATCAGAAAGCTTGCCAGGAATAAGGACTCGTTGGCTCAGTCCGTGTTGGTGTTGCTCACCGAGTTATGATCACTAGAAACTTAATCTAGATAAAACGTGGTCTTTACCTAAAACTGTGTTCATTCTGACCCTGAGGTGGAATTAAACGAAGCTCTTTTCTGCCAGGCAGGAGAGAAAAATGTACTTAATACCTCAAAATAATGACTATGATGAAATAATGAAATAATGTTTCATCAAAGCATCACTTACTGTCAAGATAATGACTTTCTATCTCAAACTCATGACTTAGTTTCTCATGATAATGACTTCTCAAAACAACTGCTTACTTTCCCGACGTCTTTACTCCTGCCTCGTTATTTCGACATTGTATCTCAACACCTCAAGAACGTAAGTTTTTAAGAGATACCAATATTTTGAGAAATTACGTCATTATTACGAAAGCCATTGTTTGAAATGATAAGGTCCATATTTAAAAATACAGACACATTATTTTTGTCAATTTGGAGAAAATTTGTAATTATTATAAAACGCCAAGTCAAAATTCTAGGAAAGTAAGTCATCGTTTGGAGTTATTAGGTGAATATAAAAAAAAACTAACAAAAACAAAACAAAAAGAACAAAACTGCCAATTACTTTGAGATACAAAGTCAATTTAAGAAAACAAACCATCTTTTGGAGATGCTTAATTCATATTTTGAGATAATAAGTCATTATTAGGAGGACGTACGTCCATATTTTGAGGAAGTAGTCATTATTATGAAATCCTAATTCAAATTTTTCAGAAAGTAAAATCAGACAAATCAATTTTAAGAAAACAAGTCATCTTTTGGAGAAACTTGGTCAATATTTTAGAGAAAATACGTCATTATTTGGAGATACTAAGTCGATATTGTGAGAAAAGAAGCGAATTCAAAATTAAGTCATTACTATGAAATGTCAATTCAAAATTTTAGGAAAGGAAGTAAAAACAGACTAATAGATTTTGAGAAAACGAGCCGTCTCCTGGATAAGCGAGGTCAATATTGTGCTACAAGAAGCAGCAGAGGAGGTGATTTTTCTCCTCTGCCTGGAAGGACCGGGCGTCTATCTGAATTACACCTTGTCTTAAAGCCCCAGTGATGAACGTGGTGAAAAAGCAAACAGGACATCACCAACGACTTAACAGAGGCAGGCACAAGACGACTCCGAGTGCTGTACAGAGCACTGGAAAGGGTCGGTGTAGCTTGTTATCAGTGGTTATCAGAACTGGATATGTTTGAAAAACAAGTGTCTGAATCTAATTTCTTAATAACTCAACCTTCTGTCTTCTAGTCTGCTCACTTTAGAAATGGGAAATAACTTAATGAACAACTTTCTCGTACACATATTAAATCACATTTAATGAACGCGTATCTGAATATAAAATGTCAATAATATTTGCCTCGAATGACCAGAGAAGAAAACATGATTACAAAAACACAAAGTTTATACCCTCACAGAAAAACTTGCTTGACAAGTAGAGATGGATGTGAAAGAACAGGGAGACCTCACAGAGCATAACAAATTAAGACAGGAGCCTTTGCCTTTCTCCGCTCGTCCTCCATCAGGATTACAAACGCAGGCCGCATTTACAAAAAGAAAGGAGAAAACAAAAGCGCCAGCAGCTCCGAAGTCTCGACAGATTTGCAAATACAAAAAGAAACACCCGACGCAAGTATATACACAGCTGACGGTGACTGATCTGTTACAATACGTGCGAAACTAAGCCTTAAAAATAACAAGCATGGATGACGAGAAACATTAAACCTCACGTTTTCTGGAAAAAAGCGCTTCGGGTGGATTATGTCATTTTGTTTTTGTTCCCTTTTTGTTCCTCCTTTCTGCCAAATTTCTTTACGTGATGTCCAAATGCAATTTGTCCGCCGTCTCACGCCGTGCTCTGATTGGTTCCTTTGATTTCCACGGAGGCCCTCTCCTTGCGTCCGCCGTATTCGCCGATGAAAGAGCCGTCCTCGTTGAAGTGCGCGTCCTCGTCGCCGTAGTCGACCATGCTGTCCCCGCTGTCCCCTCCCTTCGTGTCCCCTGCCAGGGAGTGCTGGCTGCCCTTCAGGGGTTTCTCATCATTGTCGCTGGTTGGGAAACAGGAGTAAACAGGTTGAGATGTCGGATCGAGGCTGCAGGTTCTGCTTAAGGTCGAGGCAAAAGTAAAAGTCTTGGCCACAAAAACTCTCTGGCTCATAGTGAATGAAACACATGCCAGTCAGAGCAATGCAAATAAGCCTGTGCTGCTAACCCCACCAGACTGCCCTCGCTGAACGTGTTTACATGCACACTGGTCTCCTGATTAGTGGCAAAAATCAGCTTATGGCAAGTGTTGAAGGTCATGAAGTGTTTACATGCACGGCGTGATTGTTGGAAACCCCTGTTTACACGGGCTCAGTGAAATAGAATTATTCGTGACATATTTGTAGCCAAACATGCACATTAAAAAGGTCTAAACATGACGCTCTTCTCATGCCCAGAATAACCAAAGTACAGAACACAAATGAGGGTTTTGGTTCATTTTGTATACTTTAAATGACGGTGTACTTTATAAAAAAAGGTGTTAACATTTCTTTTAATGAAGTATAAGCCTCAGTCAGGCTTGGTGTGCAATAGGAGTGAGCAATGTGATGATATTTCTTGTTATCGTGACACATTTCCCACATTTTACTGTTATTCTGTCAATTGTCATCATTTAGAAATCTTGATCTTTGGTGACTCACACTGTATATTTCAATAGACCATCTTATAGAGACAGAGCTGGGCAGAATACTTTGAGAAGGTCTTAGATGTATTTAAACGTATTCCATTACAATATGTAAAATGAAACATATTATTAGCTGTTATCATTTTGTTGCTATGTTGCTGGTCAGCAGTTTTCTCCATGTTCTTCAGTACTGTGATTTATCGGTCAGGCTTTAGTAGGAACTTGGGCTTTTTGTAAAGAAGCCACTTGAGTTTTCCTTCGGAGTACGTCTTTACACGTCATTTTCAATTTAAAAAAAGTTGATAAACACTCACAATTTAAAGGAAAAAAATTCCACAATTTCCCAAAACATGATGCAGAAGCAGTTGATTAGCCAAGACATGATTATTGTCCAAATTTAGCTTTTTTTACTTTTAAACTGGAGCCACGAAGCTACTGTCACGAACACACACCGCAGGTCAATAGAAATCTTTTTTGTCAATTCAGCTCCAAAACGTCCCTCAACCTACTCAAAACGCAACTAGCTCTTCTTTAAGGCTGTGAAGACGTGGCAAAACGTATTGAAAGCTATAAAACGGAATAAATCTTCACTGTGTGGCTGAATGGTGTGGTCAGTTTTAGACAAAGCTGGTGAACTCAAATGACCTTCGTGATGTCAGTTGTTTTTCATTTTTCGAATTTTTAGACTCAGTTTTAAAGTAAAGATCTATGTGCATAAATAGAAACAAAAGAAATGACCAACCTACTATCCGTAAGCCTGGGTGATGTGCATGCACATGAAGGGGAGTCAGATTCTGAGGGGAAGCAGAATTTGACGCAACACCTGGCGCACGGTGGACCAGCTGTATGTGAGCTCAAATGTAGGCAAGTGTTTATGAAGTTCAGGTTTAGCAAGTGTTGACGAAGCTCAGCAGCTTTAGACATTACTTAATTAATTAAATATTTTTGTTATTTATTTTTAATTTGATTAGTTTATGCAAAAGGTGTACGCCAGTCATGTCTTACCTGATTGACTGCATCTGGATTAAGTGGAAAATTGTGCAAATCAGGCTTTTCACCCAACTATTCTCTAAGATCTCCAGTCTAGGGTCAAACCCTGGATGTAGAATTGGCATCAGAAAGTTCTGGCTATGGACGTAATGCAGAGCTGAATATTGATTCAGCTCTCCTGGCCGACTGTGCATTTGCTTTTATTCATCCGTTCTTTTCTCGGATTATAAAAGAGGTGAAGAATGTATAACGTACCATGTGTGAAATAAGAGTGGGTCCCTTTTTAGCCTGCAAATGAATAATTCGATGTACAGTGAGTTGTAGGGCTCCTCATTTCTTCTGCTACCTATGGGAAACCGCAGGTGTGCGAGAGCTTACAGCAACACCTGCCTCAGACTCTAAGGGAGGCTTAATTTAGCTTGATTTGTGGAGGGGGAAATATTAAGGCTGAAGATTTGTGGAAGTGTTCTGCAAAGCACATTCACAGTGTGAGCCGCCGTTTCTCAGGCACGTACAAGAACTAGTTCACATCTACCGTTCTTTGTATATTTTGTCTAAAGCCTCATAGAAATGATTGCATTGCCATATTTGTGACTACACACCGAGAGCTCTCAGAGAGGCTGTTATGAATTGGATCACTGAAAGATTAATGAAACGAACACGGATATCGCTGCCCTGGAGATAAGTGCCTTTCAATTAAACCAGATGGCCCCCCCCCCCCCGTGCCCCCCTCCAAAAAAAATCATCTCCTGCTGAGTACTGGGCAGACTCCACTCCGTTCTGTTCCAAAAAAACTGAAGCGTTTCAATTTAACAGTGATGCAATTACTCCTAATTCCTACCACAACACACTAGCTACCCACAAAGCACTGCAAAATCACAGCACTGCATCAGCATCGCCGATGCATGAGCAACGTGGGTGGGGTTTCCTGCTGTTGCTTTAGCACGTACGTGTGGTTGTTACTCAGCTCGTAACGTGTCCTGAGCTGGAGCTGGCTTGCTGGTCCACGTTTAGCTCATGTACATTAGGCTCTCTTTTGAACCGCAAGAAAAGGACAATACAAAGAAAATGACCGTTACAAGAGCACAGTGACAAGGAGCGCCATGAGCCATGAGAGGCAGGGAGCTACAGTGAGTGTACCACGGTTAAAGGGTGTTGTTAGGCAAACCAGCTTCATTTTGGTAAAATCACTGTAACGTAGGGCCTCGAGTGGCTCATTGCTTTTGTAAAACAGCAACAAAATGCAGTATAATGAAAATAACATACAGTAAATACAGTCCTTCCATCAAGCAATGTAGCTCAGTAATGGGGAATTCCACCAATTTTAAAAAATATATAAAACATTTATCTATAATTTCATCGTAAACTTACTCAGAGTGGCTTGATGTGGAACGCACTTGATTTAGAGTAACTTACAGAGCCTGAACGGGTTCACAGTGGTGTGGATGGTAACCAGATGTCTGAAGCAGTCAGTGCTCCCTCACAGAAAGCTGTTATTATAATATTTTGTTTAATGCCTGAAACGCTGGCAAAGGCTGTTCGAAATATCAATAGCAAGAAATATCACCCTTATTTTCTAGGATTTGACCATTTTCAATATTGCAAACAGTTCTGTTCAAAGGTTTTTGGGACTTAATCACATTATTTAAACCCATTTATCTCTACAGTAAATCTGTTTTCTTTTTTTAAAAACATTAGAATAAATACAAATGAATAAACAATAAAAAAGTATCAAAAATTTCTTGTTGGCAAAAAAAGTAGTTGAGATCTTATGAACTAGTTTGAAGAACAATTACTGATTCCAGATTATTCCTGGCATCACATTCTCAGCACACTTACTGATTAGCCAAACCAGGTTTGGAAAAGGAATACACTGACACACCGAACAGGAATAACACTCTGACCACCTCCTCGTTTCTGCGCTCACTGTCCATCTTATCAGCTCCACTTACTGTATAGCTGCACTTTGTAGTTCTACAGTTACAGACTGTAGTCCATCTGTTTCTCTGATACTCTGTTACCCTGTTCTTCAGTGGTCAGGACCCCCATGGCCCCTCACAGAGCAGGTACTATTTGGGTGGTGGGTCATTCTCAGCACTGCAGTAACACTGACACGGTGGTGGTGTGTTAGTGTGTGTTGCGCTGGTCTGAGTAGATCAGACACCGCAGTGCTGCTGGAGTTTTTAAACACCTCAGTGTCGCTGAGTCCACCAACCAAATTATCTAGCCAGCAGTGTCCTGTGACCACTGATGAAGGACTAGAGGATGACCAACACAAACTGTGCAGCAGCAGATGAGCTGTCGTCTCTGACTTTACATCTACAAGGTGGACCAACGAGGTAGGAGTGTCTAACAGAGTGGACAGTGAGTGGACACAGTGTTAAAAACTCCAGCAGCACTGCTGTGTCTGATCCACTCATACCAGCACAACACACTAACACACCACCACCACGTCAGCCTGTAACTGTAGAACTACAAAGTGCAGCTATACAGTAAAGGGATATATATATATAATATTTTTTGTATGTATTGTAAAAAAATCCTTATTATCCAAATAAACATTTTTTAAATCTAATTTTTTACTGAGGTGCCTAACAGTTTTACACAGTACTGTATTAAAGCTCGGAGCACATGTGAGGCCTCATTGGTCATTTTATATAGTAAATAAAATGCCCGTATTTGTGTTGTAGACATGGTGACCCCTGCTTCCCATCACCACCACTGTAAAGCAATTGTGCTTACGTCTCCATCTTTACAAAGTACATATTTGTACATATTTCACCAACTAAACAATTTTTTGGAAAAAAATCAGGGAATCCCCCCTTCAGCTGTAGGCTATGGTTGCCAAGCAACATAATGCTTTGTTAACATTGTGCCGTGCTTTGATGACGTTGCATTTCCAGGTGCAATGGATTTAGACTTAGCCTACCTGTATTCACAGAACGTGTCATCGTTCATCCCTTGAGACTCCAAGTCGGGATGGAGGTCCTCCTTCTCTTTCACTGAAGGGAGAGGGGGAGAAAATGAGTTCGTTTTAATTTCATTAACGCAGTTGGCTCTCAAAGTAAATGACCCAATAAATTAAAAAGGAAATACATGTATGTGAATAGATCAATCCCATATAGTCATTAATACCGTCACGATGTAAACACTATAACGGCAACAATGAGTTTAGACTGATCGTTATTAACATGACAAATTAGGATGTGAAGGTTTTTCATATTCCTCTGCTGTTGTACCGCATTCTGATAGCAGTTCTAGTTCTAGTGGAAGATTATCCAGAGCCCATCTCCCGTCACAGGAAATTGCCAGAAAGGTTTTCTGGGACTGACACAGGAAGGGCTGTAGCTTTGCTAATGCAGTGTCTCTGCAACATTTCCATCATTTGTTCTCTGGCATTTGCGTGTCTGCATGAGCATTTTGCATGCAGTTCCTTTCGTGGGTCCGGCTCTATTTGCATCCCGTAAATAGAACGTGTTAGACATGTTAAATATAAATGCACCACTTCATTTTCCACACGGATGCAGGCGTCAGTGGAGTACAGCAATGAAAGCAGCCATTCCGGGATTTCAGTCCTTATTTTTCTTGTTTTCCTTTCACCCCTTATAGCCTACATGCAACGTCATCTATTTCAATGTTTCACACTCGTAACTCGCAAAACATCATTTATCTATTGAAGTTTTCATAGACTCCCAGCTATTACTGCTACTAATACTACTGCTATTAATATTAGTAGTATAATAACTCTGTAGGTAGTCTGACCAGAGGAGGATGGGTCACCCCCCTGGTGAGCCTTGGTTCAACCCAAGGTTTCTTCCTCAGCTCTGAGGGAGGTTCTCCTTGCCACTGGCTCCCCTGGCTTGCTCACCTGGGGGTTTACATTCGTGTTAAAACTTCGTCTTTCCTGGAATTCTGTGAAGCTGCTTTGTGACAAAATCACTTGTAAAAAGCGCTACAAATAAATTTGACTTGATTTGATTTATTAAATCAATCAATAAATCAATACTAAAGCAGCCGTTTGAAATATGCTCTCTGGACATTTGCCTTCTGTGCTCGTAAGGACGGGTAACATTTTACTCTGGGTCGCATTCATCAACCTTCATGAGTCATTTCACCCAAGAACGTGTCATGACGCAAACTAGGGTCAGAAAAAAACAACATACACCGTGTGGCCAAACATCTGTGGACACCTCTACTAAGGATGGAGTTCAGGTGTTTCAGGCACGTCTACTACAAAATTCAAACCACTCCGGGAGCCACATTTTATGTCCACTTTACCATCTTCTTCTTCTTTCGGCTGCTCCCTTTAGGGGTCGCCACAGCGGATCATCTGCCTCCATCTGGCCCTATCCACTGCCTCCTCTACTTTTACACCAACCATCTCCATGTCCACCTTCACTACATCCATAAACCTTCTCTGAGGTCTACCTCTTCTCCTTCTACCCGGCAGCTCCATCTCCAACATTCTTCGCCCAATATATCCACTATTCCTCCTCAACACATGTCCAAACCATCTCAACCAGGCCTCTCTGGCTTTATCTCCAAACTGCTCCACCTTCACTGTCCCTCTGATCTGCTCATTTCTAATCTTGTCCAGCCTGGTCACTCACAACGAAAATCTCAGCATCTTCATCTCAGCCACCTCCAGCTCAGCCTCCTGTCTTTTAGACAGAGCCACGGTCTCCAAACCGTCCATCATAACAGGACGCACTACTGTCTTGTAAACCTTCCCTTTCACTCTTGCTGCTATCCTTCTGTCACACATCAGCCCTGACACCCATCTCCACCCACTCCATCCTGCCTGCACCCTCTTCTTCACCTCCTTTATGTCCACTTTACCATTTTGGCTGTAAATATGTCTCAGTATGAGCTAATATAGTAATACAGTAATAAATCAGGCTGAAATATAATACAGACGAAAACACAGACTTTGCTCTGCTTTAAGCTACAGCCGCTTTTCTCACATCTCCGGCAGGAAACTTTTCCACAAAAGTAGAACAGTTTGTTGTAAAATGTCTCTCATGTCCCATTTTTTATGCGGTTGAAGTCGCTTCTCATTCCCCAGCTTCTTATTCTACTTTCCCTGTTCCACCTTAAACGGCGGCAAAGGCTGTCAGATCAGCTTCGTAACTTTTTAGTGTTTGACAGTCTCAGAATAAATGTATCAGGATACCAGCTGGAGTGACTATTAAATGCAAATAAGTCCATTCACCTCCAAATTATTCTTAAATTATCCTTCTCTTTGCCGTTTCATAACAGAGGTGTAAAATTCAGGTCCAGAAAGTAAAACTCCTTCCCAGGATTTTGCTTTAACTGCCTGCGCAGCCCTGCTGGTGGTTTGATCCGATTGGGGAAGCCAGGCCGTTGGAACTAAATCCTGGCACGGACTTTTACTTTCTGGACCTGAATTGTACACCTCTGATTAGCTAGGCTTTTTATTTTTAACACTGCAGCACTTTACCTGAACATATGAACATAACTTCATATAGAAGATGAAGAAATTTGAAGTCCTTGATTTTGTCAAGCATGTAATCGGTTTCAGTGTCTCTCCAAAAGCGTTTTGCTGCCGTCTTATTTCTGGTACCACTGTCTGTTTTCACATATGAACAGACTGAGAAATCCGAAAGAAATCAGAGTAAGAGCTCACAGCACTGAGAAATCTGACTGCTGAGCTCAAATCCAGCCTCTTTACCAGATTTCTTAATCGGATTTCTAGACCTTACTCCGACCTAGGAAGTCAGAGCGTGCTGTATACTCGATCATTTGAATAATCGGGTAATTGCAGAAATCCGATTATGATTGTATTATTAACTGCGTGTGAACCTACTCATTGATTTTCATGGATTGAACTCTCATTTTCACCGTGAGTCGCTGCAGAAAGTTCTCAATGTTTTTCACTGGTAACAGAGACTGATTGTTATAGATTGTTTTTCAGTGTTTAAAAGGCCTCTAACAATAGTTACCAGCTATCTGTGGTTAATCTTAAAGCTTCTGTCCAGTGATATTTTTCTTTTTCTCTATATCTACATCGTATCTTAATTGTATCGCTCTTGTTGTGGTTTTGTTTTGCTATCCGGTGTCAACCAGAGGTGGATGGGTTCACATTGTGAGTCCTGGTTCCTCTCATCGTGTCTTCCTCTTGCTGAGTTTTTCCTTGCCACTTTCGACCTTGGTGTCACTCACTGGAGCTCAGACCTGGATTTTCTGTAAAGCTGCCTTGTGGCAATGCCTGCTGTAGAAAGCGCTATATAAACAAACTTTGACTTGACTTGGCATCCTGAGGCAGCTCAGCCATGAAGCGGTAGACCACGCAAACTCACAGAGCGAGGCCGGTGAATGCTGAAGCGCGTGCTGAAGCACAAATTCCCACAGACACACTCCTCCACAAAATTTTGTGGAAAGCCTTCCCAGAAGAGTGGAGGCTGCTAAAGCTGTAAAAGAGGGACAGCTCAATTTTAATTCCTGTGATGTTGGAAATGGATGTCAAACAAGCTAATACAGGTGTGATGGTCAGGTGTCCACATATACACTATATGGCCAAAAGTATTGGGACATGTACATGATCGTTTGTAACATCCCACTCTAAAGCTTTAACAGCGTCCACTCTTCTGGGAAGCAAGACTTTGGAGTGTCTGTGTTTTGTTGCCACTTTAATCCAGAAGAGCATTTGTCAGGTCAGACACTGACGCTGGATGAGAGGGCCTGGCTCACAATCTCTGTTCTAGTCCACTCCAAAGGTGTTTGATGGGGTTGAGGTCAGGGCTCTGTGAGGGCCATTCATGTTCTTCCACAACCAAACTCACCCAGCCATGATTTTATAGACTTTGAGCAGTTATGCTGGAACAGAAAAGGTTCTTCCCCAAACTGTTCCCACAAAGTTGGAAGCAAACAATTGTCCAAAATGTTTTGGTGCTGAAGCATTGAGCTTTCCCTTCACCGGAATTAAGGGTTCTAGGCCAACCTCTGAAAAACAACCCCATATCATTATCCCTCCTCCACCAAACTTTACAGCAGGCGTAGTGCATTCACACAGGTACTGTTCTAGCTTTCACCAAAGCCAGACTCCTCCATCAGACAGAAAAGTGTGATTCATCACTCCACAGACTACATTTCCACTGCTCCAGAGTCCAGTTTGTCTATCGAGACTGCAAGGCTATGTGGTATATTTTATTCACCTGTTATCACCTGGGGCAGTCGTGGGCTGGAGCTTAGGGATCTGGCCCTGTGACCGGAAGGTTGCCGGTTCGATCCCCAGGGCCAACAGTCCATGACTGAGGTGTCCTTGAGCAAGTGTCCTTAACCCCCAACTGCTCCCCGGGCGCCATGGATAGGGCTGCCCACCGCTCTGGGCAAGTGTGTGCTCACTGCCCCCTAGTGTGTATGTGGTGTTTCACTTCACGGATGGGTTAAATGTGGAGGTGGGATTTCCCCGGTTGTGGGATCAAAAAAGTATCACTTAACTTATCAATGGGTGTGGCTGAAACACCTGAACTCAATAACTAGGAGGTGTGTCCCAATACTTTTGTCCACCTAGTGTAGTGTAGATGTTACATTGACTTGATAGCAAAGCTGAGAAAATCACTGCCTAAGGGGATAAGTGTATGTTGGTCTATGGCAGTTGTCATGCAGCCTTACGAACACTACAGTGCAGTGTTACCAACACATATTCTTGAAAACACTGCTTAATGTGTGAACGTGCACATGGTCACCAGCCGTTTTTGCTGTGTTGACCATGTGTGGGGACTCATACGGCTGATGACCAGGTTGTTGCTGTCATTTTGGTAATATTAGGTTTGACTACCTGTTTACAAAGCGTTTAATTTGGCTTTGCTTTGTCAGCTAAAATCGTTATTTTCAGTGGAATTCCCAGCTGAAAGGTTCTTTTGCGAACTGCAGCAAATTTGTGGAACGAGGCCAAGAATGATTTCTAAATCTCCCACCCCAGTTTCTAACGCATCGTCACTGCAGTTAGGCTACAGCTGTCCCACGTCCATCCGGACTAGTGCTATCACAGAACTCCAACTCCCAGACTGCCCTTGGGGATCATGTGACTGATGACGCCCATTACTCAACCTATCATCGCTCTGCTTCACCAGAATACTGAGATCTTTCACCTGTCTTCGTTGTTCATGAGACCAGTGGTAGTATTTAAAGCCTGGGCTTTAGTTAGAACTTTGTGAGGTATTGCTTTCTTGTGAGCCTCTGAGCGTTTTCTCTTGTATTTGCCGACTTGTTTTTTCGGACCGTTGTTCTGGATTTTTGACCCTGCTTTTTGTTGCTGCCCTTTTTGGATTTTGACTGCCCTGTGGTTTGTTTTTCTGTGTTTTTGGACTCTTTTGGATCTGACCGTTGCCTGTGTTTTGACGACGGGTTTGGAAAGTGTTTATATCAGTAAAGCCCTGAAGAACCCAAACCCTAACTTAACCCAAGGGTCCAGCCGCAGATCTGGAGAAGCAAAGTTTATCCGTTTGCGTGCAGGTACCAGACACCGGGCTGATGCAGTTTTATAGCATGGGCTGATGCCAAGGTTAGGCTCAGCCTACACATGACAGGTGTGACAGACATGACCATGTCGGGATAAACTAGAACAGACAGAAGAATGTTCTAGGCACACGCAATACTGAATATAATGACACGTTACAGAGCAGAACATTTCTAAAGCCTAACTTCACTGTCTTTGATTTGCATCAACGTTATGTGATGACCCAGCTTGGAACTTTGGGAAGTGTGGAAGAACATCCCTGAAGATTTAATGAACAATGGAAGCAAAAGGGGGACACGATGAATACTGAAAAATAAAGTTTTCTAAAGGAAAAGTAAAACCAGCAACTCTTGCCGCCTGGAGAACTTTATTTCCAGCCTATGTGTTTTGGCAAACAGGCCTTCATCAGGGATGTGAGTCAAATGGGTAAAAGCCTGATGAAGGCCAAAACACAAAGGTTTGAAATGAAGTTTATGTGATGCCAGTTTTACTTTTTTGTACAGTTTTTGCACTTTACCAAGCACCTTGTTGGAATAGCCGGAATTATTACTCCAAATATGTAATTTTCTGATTAAACACAAGAATAGTACTTTTTGCATAAAGATATAAATTTAAATATATTACGGGTAGCCTCTGATGCACGGAGCGTTATCATATCAGACAGTATTTATGCCTTTTCATGCGTTCATTTCTGTCAGAATTGCCAAAGAAATGATTGCAATTACTCCACACATTTTAAAACCCAAATTCACACTAAAATAGATCACTGTTTTGGGTAATTATAGTCAGAAATCACATGTGTTTGTGACCCACAATAACAATTATATATAACAGCATATTTTCATATGACCTACAAGTTTTAATACGCTTGTTTGTTCAAATACAAATATGTAATACAGTATTATTGTTTGTTGACATACAGCACAGCAGTACAGTCCTTTATTCTTTTTAATATGACATTTATCACCAGTGAGATATTTGGCTAAAATATTTATAGCACTATGCAGTTTATTTCAGTGCTAAAAAAAAGGTGAATATGAATAAGAAAGTATATGACATTATTATTCCTGTGAATAATATCGCTTAGTTTTGTGTTGGGATATTGATATACAAAGCATCCGATATCAGGATAATATGATAATTGTAGATATACAGTACTGTGCGAAGGTTTTAGGCATCTAAGCAAATGAGCAGTGAGATAAAGTCGTATTCATAATTTTTCCTTGACACCTTCAAAGCCGCCACAGAGACTCGTTAATATCATCAATTACATCATGAGCTCAATTTACTGAGCTCTGATTGGTCAAACCAGGAGCTGCTTTTTAACTACATATAATACTGGACTTCCTCGAGGAGAGGCTTGGAGATGGGTAAACAAACACACTCACATCCAGAAAAGTACTATTTATTATATATATATGTGTGTGTCATATGTATATGTCATTAATTAATATTCTATACATTTGGTTTATAGATTTTGAAATTGTGTCCTGGGTGCCTAAGTCTTTCACACAGTACTGTATGAACTGCTGTACACAGTCTATATGTATAGCTCCCTGATGCTGGTCGCTCTCACCTGGCTGACCCCATCGGCACCCCTGCGTAAGAGAACCAAAAGCATGACGCCACAATGCTTTTCTGGCATCTTCACCAGCGCACACATTTTAATCTCCATTGCTTTTGTCCTTCTTCTTTTTCACTATGCTTTCAGAAGGGGTAGACAGATTTGCACTGACCACTAGGGTCACTATGTGGGTAAATCCTATGGCTAAAATTAGGAATCTGTGGCCATAATTATAGAAACACATTTGTCTTTTTGAAAGAACAATAAGAACAAGAAAATAAAAAAGATTTGTTTTCTTAACCTTGTGACCGTGTCACACTTGTCTTAGACTGTAAACATCTTCAACTGTATATGTTTACAAATAATCGTTAAAATAAACCAAGCCAGGCGATTTCCTGCTTCAGCACCTCCAGGTTCAGTAAAATTTTAGAAAATGTATTTGAACCCTGATGTAAGTGAACTGAGTTAGCACTTATTGGAAATCTGGTATAATTACTGATAATCACAATGATAATCGATCATTATAGGTAACACGACCTGAATAGTCTACATGACAAATAACTTATGGTTCATCTTCTTCTTTCGGCTGCTCCCTTTAGGGGTCGCCACAGTGGATCATCTGCCTCCATCTTGCCCTATCCACTGCCTCCTCTACTTTCACACCAACCATCTCCACCTTCACTACATCCATAAACCTTCTGTGAGGTCTACCTCTTCTCCTTCTACCCAGCAGCTCCATCTCCAACATTCTTTGCCCAATATATCCACTATTCCTCCTCAACACATGTCCAAACCATCTCAACCTGGCCTCTCTGGCTTTACCTCCAAACTGCTCCACCTTCACCATCCCTCTGATCTGCTCATTTCTAATCTTGTCCATCCTTGTCACTCCCAACGAAAATCTCAGCATCTTCATCTCCGCCACCTCCAGCTCAGCCTTCTGTCTTTTAGACAGAGCCACAGTCTCCAAACCAGACATCATAGCAGGACGCACTGCTGTCCTGTAAACCTTCCCTTTCACTCTTGCTGCTATTCATATTTAAATTTTAAAATCAAGACTTCGGGCCTCTGGTCTTTTACTTAATTATGTTTTGCAGTTGAAATGAAAGAATCCTGAAATGTGGGTATCATGTGTGGTGAGTAAGGAGCTGGATGTAAATGCGAGCAAACGCCAGTAAACAAAACAAACTAGTAGAAACACTTATTACATTTTTTTTACTTTGAGCAAACAAAACACAGGGCAGGCTACACAACCAGTACATGTAGCAAAGCAAAGTGCAGACTAGACAACCATGAACTGAAACTAAGGGCTGGATATACTACAAACAATAGGGAACACCTGGGAGAGGGAGGAGACAGGGACTACACAGGTGAGAATCCTAATAGGGAAGGCGGGGAAAAAGGGTGGAGCAAAGGAGCCAAAACAAAAACAAAAGCACATGGCTAAAAGCACAGGGGAAGAAACAGACACGCTCAGGGGGACAATGGGGACACTGTGACAGTGGGGTTGCTGCAGCCCCCTCAGTCCCCCCACTTCCTCCATTCCTTTGTCATATAATGTCCCACTTGAAGTGTCATACTGGTTTTGTATTTACATTCACAGCATTTGGCAGACACTCTTTTCCAGAGCAACTTAAAATGTAATCATTTTAACACAGGTAGGTGAAGGTGGTGTTAGGAGTCTTGCCCAAGGACTCTTATTGGTACAGTGTAGGGTGTTTACCCAGGTGGGGCACTGAACCCCAGTCTACAGCATGGAAGGCAGATATATTACCCACTACACCAACCAACCACTATTGCATTCTTTATCAGGTCTTGAGATTTTCAAGTTATTTGTGGAAAACAGCGGAGGGTGAAATATATCACCCAAATATCTAGATACAAGGACGAGGCCTAGGAGCGCCTGAAGAATCTGCCGTGCCCCATGGGGTAAGTGGCTGTTGAGCCTTGACAGCAAGTGAACACGAACAGGTTGATAGAGCGTCCGGCGCATTTAGACTCCAGACAGCAGGCACTCACCTGAGTACTTCCCTCCTTTGTTCCTGTTCACAAAGCAGGCGATGAGCACGATGAGAGTCAGCAGGGCCACAGCACACATCAGCCCGATGAACCAACCCTGGTTGGAGATGCCTCCGTGGATGCTGGCCAAACCTGAGGAGCACAGGCATTTGTTCACAAAGTTTGGATCGACCTTCCCTCCCGAGAGGACACCTGATTGACTGCTTACATTGACAAAGCCTGGCTGACGCCAAACGGGCAACTAACGGCAGAATGGAAACGTAATTAATATTAAACAGCTGAACTGCTTGTCTAATTAATCAAGAGAAGACGCGGGTAAAGCATAATTCCTTTTCATCGAGTTTGGTAACAGAACACATACTGGGAGATAGACAGGGAATGGTGTCATGCATGGTAAGTTTGTTCAAGGACAAGAACTTGTGGATGGGAGAAGATGGAAGGCTAACAGCAACAACAACAACAACAACAACAACATCATGTTTGCTTTCCACGCTGTTAGAGGACATCTCTCCCCCCTCACCTTTGGCCCTGGTCCTGATAACGTCTTCAAAAATGCTAGAATTATCAAGCCAGTGGTTAGTCATAAGCCGTACAGTATATTCTGTCCCGGGCTCCAGCTCCTCAATGACCAGGAAAGTCTTAGAGGAGTTAACCGCCTCAGATATCTTCCAGTTACCTTTACCTAAGAAAGGTGCATAACCAAGTAGGTGTTAGAAAGCCAGGGATATGGATTCCTGATGCCACAAACATTAATTACTACATAAGGAGTTAGTATTAGCTGAGCAGAATGAATTTCACCCTAAAGACAAAAGGCGAAGGATTTATATTGGCTCTAAATGGAGACTGGCCATTAAACTAGGGCTGGGACCACTTAATTACCATGAATGAAATTCACACCTGTCATTTTTTTCCCCTTTCATTTTATAAGCATTCTGCGCTCCAACCTGGACGTTCCCTCATCAGACCGAGTCAGTTTTGTATGGATGAAAATGGCGAATGTGAAATTTAACGCACAGTAAATGTCACATCAAGTTCAATGGTGTTTTTTGCTAATAAACACTCTGAACACAAAGCTATCTGGGTCCACTGATAAGCAACAGTGATAACGTTAATGTGTTTGTGTCTTTGCTTTAGGCTCTGACTACTAAAAGATGCAAACAAACCAAGAGCAACCAGGAGCTCTTATATTAGCAATGTGTCACTCCTGAATGTGTCAGTTCTTTGGAGTGGCTCTTTTAGGTGATGATTATTGATCAGTATTGAACATTATTGGATTTCCTTGCAACTGCCTGCATTTTGCCCATTTACCTTCTTCATTTCTTACCTGACAGGTTCATTTTTTTAAATAGAAAACATGCATCAGCAAACATTTGCTTACTTGGTCATTAAGACATTTTATTAAAAATGAAATGCTAGATAATAGCAACTGAATGAAGAACCGTTCAGGAGCCAACAAGTCGGGCCTCATCATCCACATAGTCTGTTCGTAGTCGGTTCTTATCTGATCTGAAACACTGCTTATTGGTATGGTGCCCACTTGCAACTTCACTACAACGAATCCTGTTTATTGCACTGTAGAGCTCTGCCGGATCTATTCAGTGCACGGTGGTTGTAAACGCATGTCTGAAAGGTTCAGTAGATTTCTACTTAGTACATCCACCTTTACATTATACCATGAGATGTATATCACACTCAGATTTGGAGGGACAATCTTTGGCCTTAGTTTGCAAAGTTCAAGGGGCAAGGCATTATACGGAGCTTTTCACAAAAGGCATTTGCTAGCTTGTTTATTCAATTGATGCACTTTATGAAAATGTAAAAAATATAAAGCATCAGTCTATAACTTGTCATTGTAAGTGTTGGTGCAGCACAAAATCAAAATGAATATATTTATAACCCTATAAGAGGCAGAAATGCCCTCCAGAGGTGAGAAAAGAGATCCTGGTCGGCAGAAAAGACGGAGGCAAAAATTGCAAGTGGGCTCATAGCAAGTTTTCAAAAATTGATTTGTTTTGCATTGTTTTTTATTTATTTTGTATCCTAACTTGGACTTGGTGAGAACAGGGGACCTCAAGGTTTTGTAACCCCTCTGCAGGGAACCCATCATAGATCTACTGAACATGCAACAGTAAAATACCCAGTTACCATGATATTCAGCCAGAAATGACACACAAAATCATGAAGCATTCTCATTTTTTGGGGGCAGTCGTGGGCTGGAGGTCAGGGAACCAGTCTCGTGACCAGAAGGTCGCCGGTTCGATCCCCAGAGCCGACAGCACATGACTGAGGTGTCCTTGAGCAAGACACCTAACCCCCAACTGCTCCCCGGGCGCTGCGGATTGGGCTGCCCACCGCTCCGGGCAAGTGTGCTAACTGCCCCCTAGTGTGTGTGTGCTCACTAGTGTGTATGTGGTGTTTCACATCACGGACGGGTTAAATGACGAGGTGAAATTTCCCCGTTGTGGGACTAATAAGGGTCACTTAATTTAAAACAGACAGTTTTGCTTTTTGTCCCAGCCCTACATTAAAACCACTTTGTTTAATTAGTCAATACTATTCCACTTTGCCACGCCATGCAGATGAGCCATTAAACCATCCATTTCCTGAAGACATCTGGCACAATCACCATTTATCACTATCCCACATCTGACATGACATGACTGACCATAGACTAACTGTCGTAAATGAAGTAGTATTGCTAGCCTCGTACAAAGTCATGGAAGATGAAGAGTGAGAAGATGAGCTTACGGTTGTTCATGTATGCAACATATAACTCTGAATCCGTTCGTTCCTTCCCCGGAATCCAGCTGATATTTGCAAAGTTGTCACTAACTGAGGCACTAACATTCAACACAGCCGGGACTGACAGGGAGAAAGAGCAGAGTAGAAAGAAAACGGCAAGAGAAAGAACAGAGAAAGCGTTAGTGGGTGACAAGGAAGATCTGTGTTCAAGCAACAGCTCTGTTAGTCGGAAAGTTTCTGGAGAAAAGCAGGTTCTCTTTTCATTGGCCTCATGTCCATTTTAGCATACGGCTCTATCAACGATCTGACCTGAATAGAACATTGCTTGTTAGCATAAGTGGAGCATCTCTCTCCGATTGAAAGATTTCATGCCACGGGACACTGTCGAGTGCATTAAGGGTTGGAAAATAGCCACTGGAACAGAAATAAAAAATGACCGCTTTTGATATGAAATCACTAAGAGGAAAAATGGCATTATAATGTCGAAGCAAATTTGCAGGCCCTATTCAAGCCATGCCTTCTCTGAGCGCCATTTAGTGCTTCTATTGTGCTGGCAACCTGCTGGAAGTTTTAGCCTCCTGCTGCTAAATGACTAATTGACGACCTGGTTCAGTGAAGAACCTGTCTGGTTGCTTTAGTGGAGTTAAAGAGATCACACATTTAAAGCGACTGCAACCCTGAACTCTACACTGAGCCTGAATACTGCAGGTATAAGGCAGAGGTCACTAAAAGGCAGACCGCGGTCTGAGTCCAGACCCAGACGCTGTCTTATGCGGACCTGGAACTATAACCGATAAACTGGAGAATTATTTGATTTCGACGGGTGGTCTTGTTTTAATTGCCACAACTTTTCTAACCTTTATGGTAGCTTAGAGGGTCCTGGAGACTCACAGACCAATCGGATATGTTGTAAATATCACATGTGGTACTACTCAACCAATCAGACCTGTGCAATATGTTGAGCACTGAGATTCGAGTGAGTGACGCCGCACACAGGGGAGGGACGAGGCGAGAAACAGCAGTCAGAGAGGAAAGTGAGTCAGAGGGAAGTTATTTCACATGGCGTGATCTAAAAAGAGGAAACTGACAGTAAATGTTGTTGAAATCTGACCGAACTGGACTTTATTTGATCTGATATTCAGTAAATGTTGTTGAAATCTGACCGAACTGGACTTTATTTGATCTGACGTTCAGCTGTCGACTGTATAAGATGCTGATATTCCTACTCGGCTACTTCAGTAAACAGTACATGGCACTGAGTCATGAATCATGAAGTTAGACATTATGATGTTCCAGACCTTTGCTTGAGGAAATTTTCTCAAACTGGACTTTACTGAATTTTAATTAAAAGTGGTATAAGGCATACACATTTACACCAAGAGATAAAATCTGAACATCTGAAAGGGAAAAAGTCCAGTACTGATTATAGTTCATAGTTTTACAGTTTATTGTATTGTTTGGTTTTCAAACCTGATGAGCAGGCCCATTACGCTATATGGCCAAAAGTTTGTAGACACTGCTCAACCAGTGTTTCTTTAGAAATGTTTTGTTGGAGTTTATCCCCCTTTGCTGCAGTGACAGCCTCTACTCCTCTGTGAAGGCCTCGCACTAGATGTTGCAACATTGCTGTGAGAATTTCATTGCATTCAGCCAAAAGAGCATTAGTGAGGTCAAGTACTGATGCTGGATCATTGGATTACTCCAATTCATCCAGTCCCACTGGTCTCTTGCCCTCTATTCAACACTTGACATTGGACGAGGTGACCTTAGGCTAATGTGCAATTGCTCCAGAGCATCCCATTGTGTTTGTCAATGCTTCTCTACAGAGATTATATTACATCCTCTTAAATGCCTTTGTCAGCAAACCTTAAAGTGTCTGATTTCACTCATTAGAAGGGCTGTTTGAAAAATCAGGACAGTATAACTAGCCAAGTTGCAAGCGTGCCAAGCATGGATGCTCACAATGAAAGCATCCAAATTACTTCACAAGCCATCAATAACAAGCCGAGTCAGCTAAAAGGGCTTATAATGACAATCACTGAGAAATCATTAGTTTTACCTCCCATCTCATTGAGTGAGAGAAAAGTGTAAATAAGTGAGCAAATGATGGGCTTGGCCTTTAAACAACATCAAAATAAAGGGCTGCTTGATAAAAAGTTGGAAAATCACAGCACTCTAACACGTAGACGGCAGTCTATAGAAGCCAGCCAGCTAATTGTTTTCACCCCTTTCAGGTGTCCCAATTAGGCAAAGTGTCTAGAACTGTCAGCTTGCCTTAATGTACATCTCAATCATGGAGCGTCTTTTCCTCAGGGCCAGACGTGCTAATGACATCCATCGCCCCCTCTCCTTAGGTGAGGCGTGCCTGTAGCTGAGGCCGCTAGCACCTGCCCGGCCCAATCCAGAGGCTCGGAAATGTCACCCTCTAATTGAGGACGTGTTTCTTTTCTCCCTGTCACAGCAGCAATTGCGTAAAATCAGCAGCTCGCTGTGATGCTTTCCTGTCACAAGAAAGGGGAAAAAATGGGGTGGAGAAGAGGAGAGGGGGGCTATAAATATCGAGCGATGCCTGGCTGGGGCTTTGTCACTTCGCCTGCGTAGAGCAGGATTAAATGCAACAGGAAGCATCTGCCAGCTCAGCGGGAGAGGAGAGGGCCTCACGCCACGCAGCGTCCTGCAGGGCCTGGAAAACCTGGTAAAAAAAAAGCCGGGAGGAAGGCAAGACGACGAAAAATGGTCTGATCTACAGCTTTCAACAGCTTCCACTTATCCACTTAAGTAGTGGCAGCTGACTCTCGATGCAGACCCCCACCTCAGTCTGTCTTTCTGTCTGCCTAGCTTCCTCCCCCAGTACCGAACATTAGGAAATAGCCGCAGTGCTACCAGATCAGACACTGGCTGTTTGTTTGCAATTGTGCTGGTAAGAGCACAACAAAGCACAGTAAATCAATGCTTCACACTTGATTATTCTCAGACAGTTGAGACGAAACAGGTTGTGCCTTTGAAGTTTCTGCCTTTGGTGAAGCAGAAGGTCTTCTTATCATTGAGTATCTCTCTGTTACTCTTCATTGCAGCTGGCTTTAAATGTGGCTGGAGTCAGAACCAGATTAAAAGGGAAAAAAAATCACATTTTTTGGCATAATTTCTATCGTTGACATGTAAACAAAGTCAGTCAGAGCGGTTTGGCATGAAATGGTTCACTGTAAAGAAACTTACTGCATTTCTTTACAGTGGTGGTGATGGGAATCAGGGGTCACCGTGTCTACAACACAGATATAGCCATTTTATTTACTGTCCAAAACCACCAGTGAACCTACACGAGTCTTCCGAGTTTTATAAGGGATGTTGATGGAAAATAGTAAAAATCTGAAAACAATGAGTTCAACGCTTTACATGTAACTCTCCACCATACTGTAAAGATTAGCTCTACAAAACTATCATAAAACAGAGTCTCAGACATCAGGTAGCATAATTTATAACCATTTCATGTAATAGCTTTCTGTGAGGGAGCTTTTAGAGGTTCCTATCACCACCACTACAGTTCTGACTCTGTACGTTTCTCTGGAATGGAGAGTTTGTGTATGTAAAATGGTAAAATAGTCTGGAAAACATATTTTCTTTGGGGACTGCATCTCTGCCACTAATAGCTTTTGAATATAGTTGCACAAGAACCATCACAAACAATGTCTCAGGCGTCTTCACAATAGAGCATTTCACATTAAACCTCTCAGAATCTAAATTTTGAAAATCCAGTGGAATTCTCCTTAGGATCCTTTGATGCACCTGGGCATTAGAGTCACAGTGCCCCATCCCAACAAACTCTGCAAATACTCTCCCCATCGCACCACTTATCCATTGATAATAACTCTGGGCAGTCATCCAGGTCACCCATATGGCAGGCTCAGCCTCAAGACGCTCCGCCCACACGTGAACGGAGAGTCTGATGTCTTTTGTATCCTATTATGGCCACAACTACGGGGTGGAGCGGGTTTCATCTGCCTGACAGGAAACAAACTTTGTAACAGTTGTCTGTTATGCCAGCTGCAACCGAGCCTTACATCGTCTCTGGATTATAAAAGGCTTGTATAAGCTTTGGCATCTATAGGAGTTATTTAAGATCTTTCTTTGGAGCTTTCAGTGTTTCCCCCAGGTTTATTTTTCTTGTAGCATCATTTATCGGCCTCTGGTTAGTCATCCTGCATGTCAATCAAACAGCCCTGTCCTGTCAAAGTTGGTGATTGCTTACTGGCAATGTTTATGGACGAAATGCAGAACCGGCAGTTCTGCAGAATCAGGCTCCTCATATGGTAGTAACAACGTCTGGTGTCCATACAGAGATCTGCTCAGACATCAAACATACCTACTAAACTGGGTCCATCTCCTACATTTCTCTTGTATTTTAATTTTTACCCTTGGGGTCCCGTTACTCTTGGGCAGTCATGGGCTGGAGGTTAGGGAACTGGCCCTGTGACCGGAAGGTCGCCGGTTCGATCCCACAGTCCATGAATGAGGTGTCCTTCCTTGAGCAAGACACCTAACCCCCAACTGCTCCCCGGGCGCCGTGGATAGGGCTGCCCACCGCTCCGGGCAAGTGTGCTCACTGCCCCCTAGTGTGTGTATCACTTAACTTTTGCATGGTTTTGTGTACACACTTAAAAACGATGCGTCTTCAAGTGTTCTACAGGAAAATAGTTCTATATAGAACCATGGACACTTAGTCATGAAAGTGTTCTTCAGATTGATGAAGAACATCCTGTAGATGATTGTATACAGAGCCTTTTTGAAAAGGGTTCTATATAGCACCAAAAACGTCCTGTTCTTATGATGTCAAGCTTAGTACAGCAGTAAGAACACTTTTTAGTGCTATATAGAACCATTTTCTTTATTAAAGAACCCTTGAAGAACCATCAGTTTTAAGTGTGTACCAAAAATTGTCATCATTCATTTTTACAGGACTATTTTCCAACTTCTCTTTAAGCTTTAGTGTTAAACAGGCTAGTTTGGTTACTGGGCCTTTGAGATTTATATATGTAAATGATCTATTCCGATTGGTTGAAACAATCCTCATAAGTGCACCCTGATAAATCGGTATGATAACGGCTAAATAAGCAGATCTAAGTGTGTTGGATCTGGTGGCATTGAGTTAAAAATATTCTCTTTTGGCAGTTTAGTTTTAAATATGTACATTGGGGAGTGATTAGTATGTTTTGAAACTTTAATAGTGTTTATATACTTCATCAAACTGTCAAACTGTAAAAAGAGGGAATTTCAGTTTTCCATGATATGGGATATTAAGCAAGGAAGTCATCAAACTCTGCTGGACTGAAGCCCACAGGACTGGAAATGGTGCAAGCCATGACTCTCTAAGTCATGTTTACTAATCACTCAACTATAGTCGGGCAGATTCAGGCTATATATGGTCAATTTTGCATATGGACTCGTGTTAATACCTATGGAAGGAACTGTGGCATTAGCCACGGGGGAGACAGTAGACGTTCTTGGAGGAGGACGAGTTCTGGACTGTCCTGGAAAGAGAGATAAGATCTTGAGTTTCTCCACTGCACTCTTAGCAAAGCGTCCACTAAATTTTGAGTGTTAAACCTATGTAAGCTATTCTACTGCAAACTACTGGAGCGAGATAAAATCTAGATTCTACATCAAGTTAACAGCAGGAACACAGGAGTACTACTGTACATCTACTGCAGCACTGCACCGTCGTGTTAGTTGATGAACGCTTTGTAGCAGATGGTTTGTTAATAGTGAGACAAATTGTCTCTTTTGTGAAAGGAGGCACATCTGAATATTAAATCACTGTTGTCTTTTTTCCCTGGAATCTGTACAAAACTGACAAAAGCAGTCCAAAATCCATGACTGTTCGGCGGAGCTCAGATTTTACTATGACCATGAAAAGCAAGCGGAACACAGACAAATCTACTTAACTACTCGCTAAGGTTACATAACAAAACCGTCGCTTGATTACGGAGAAAAGAAACAGCATCTCTAAGGGCGTTTTTCCTCTGCACATATACAGGAAACTCTGGCGCCAGAAAATCGGAATTGTGCTTTTTCCATTGGCCATTAGTCCAGTTTTGTAGGTTTTGGGCCACTTGCCAGATTAGTACAGGACTTAATGGGGACACTTGCATCAGACACTAAAGACAATTTAGCGAATTCTTTACTAGTTTGTGAGTAAAGTCTTTACTACATACATTCACCGGCCACTTTATTAGGTACCTTGCTAGTAAAAGGTTGGACCCCATTTTGCCTTCAGAACTGTCTTAATTCTTCATGGCAGACTTTCAACAAGGTGTTGGAAACGTTCCTCAGAGATTCTGGTTGGTTATTTGAGTTCCTGCTGTCTTTCTATCATCTGGAACCAGTCTGCCCATTCTCCTCTGACCTCTCACATCAACAAGGCATTTTCATCCACACAACTGACCGCTCACTGGATATTTCCTCTTTTTCTGACCGTTCTCTGTGAACCCTAGAGATGGTTGTGTGTGAAAATCCCAGCAGATCAGCAGTTTCTGAAATACTCAGACCAGCCCGTCTGGCACCAACAACCACGCCACGTTCAAAGTCCCTTAAATCCCCTTTCTTCCCCGTTCTGATGCTCGGCCTGCACTTCAGCAAGTTGTCTTGACCACCTCTACATGCCTAAATGCACTGAGTTGCAGCCGTGTGATTGGCTGATTAGCTATTTGTGTGAAAAAGCAACTGACCTAAAGTGGCCGGTGAGTGTGGTGTCTTACTCTGTTTATAGTAGTTAGTTTCAAATTCTCCTTTTACTAAATTTAGTTTCACCACAAATCGGTAAGTCGTATATCAATTAGTAACAACTAACTAACGCGTACGTCACTCTAACATGATGACAATATGTTCAGAACCAATCAGTAAACCTGTTGCCATGGAAACGCAGCAGCAGCTGACTTTTTTCAGTGAAAAAAATCTCCAATATTTCCCTGAGAAAACTGAGAATACGCAGCTTTTTAAATGACGGTTTCTGAATAACCGACACAACAGCTGCCTTAGTTTAGCAGTTTGGGCAGCAGCTGGATCTCACTGCGCTGGAGCTGTGGGTGTTTGGCTTCACGCTCCAAGTTTAAACCAGTGATGATTAGAGCTGTAAGCAAAATCACAGCTTATTTAATTTAGAATTTTCAGCGTAGATGATCCAAAAAGTCATTCTTGGTGTTTTTTCTGCTTTGGTTTCTGATGGTTTAACCAAACCTACACCTGCTGAGGGCGGTGTATGTATTTACCAACTACTAAGCTTAATCTTAAAACTAGTTTGTGTGGTGCAACTCATTCTGACTTAGTACTGCATAGATCTGAATTTACGCTACAACTAGCCTAAGTCTGAACTTACTGAAACACTGCAACTGGCCACAGGTGAGGATGAAGTCACCAACCATCATTACGTCACCAGCACGTGGACCAGCCTCTAAACTAGGATGGTATGTTAATGAGTCAATTACTATTTTCAGAAGTCTTGGCTTGTAAAGAGTTCCCTAAGCTGAGCTAGGTAATGTAATTAACACCTATACTAGCAGCGACGACCACATTTTCACACTCAGCGGCTTTGTTTGTTTCTTTTAAACAGAGCAGTGCAGCATCTTTTCACATCATTATAACTTGGTGTAGCTAATTGGCCACTTTAGACTTACTACAACGGTGGCATAAAATGACTAATAATGATTCAATTCTAATGATTCATAATAATGATTCAGTTGTCGCAGGTGGGAAATGAACTAGACATGAAACAGTTCAATTAGGTTGTGTTTGTGTAGTTTCTTGATCTTGTGTGTGCAGTGGAAAAGCAGCCCAGGTTAGTAGCCTAAAACATCATTAACCCTTGTGTGGGGGTCTGTGGGACCCGTTTTCAATGTTTACCAAATGAAAAAACGATGCAATTTATTATTATTATTATATATTATGTCTCATTTTCAGTGAAGGACATCAGTAAAGGACATGAAAAGTGTGGAGGTGCTGTGTGCTTCACTCTGTTCTCCTACATGACCTGCTGTTAGTGTGTGTGTGTGTGAGTGTGAGGGTGCACAACATGTACAGGCTGCTGACTGGCTACAGCTGCTAAAAGAGAACCCAACACTGGCCACTTGTGATATTTTAAACGTCTGGCATTTTTACATAAATTGTGGCTGTACTGATTTAAAACAACAATGTGGTGGGTCCACCAGACCACACAAGGGTTGATGTTTACTGCAACTCTATTTTTGCTAAATCTACAGCTACGGAAAGTAGAAAACTTCATACTGATGTTGAAAGTGGGCACATCTGTTGAAGCTGGCAAAACAAAAAGAGAACGCATGAAAGAGACATCTTGCAAACGATGGCAGACACTGAAAGCAGAGAGAGCATGTACTTTCTGTTGAAAGCAATGCGAATTACCAGAGCATTGTGAGGATAAAGCATGCTAGCAGCCAGCATGGAGAAATGCTCAGCTTTGGAAATTTGGATGGCTCCCTGCATTCGGGCTAAAGAATGACTGTAAGCTACAGCGTGGGATCCCGTTTTTCTATCCTCCTCGTCATATTGGGTCCCACTGTGCTACTAATGGTCTGGCGTTGATAACAGAAAAGAAGAAAGGTATCAACCTACATATCAAAGAGGCCATTCATTCTCCTGCCTGTTTTCTATTACAGTGCAGTATATTAATACGACGCTGTGGGATTCTGACTTTGATGCTATCTTTGCCGTAGCTTATGTGAATCCCACATTCAAGTAAAAATAATAAATTGCGTATTATCATTCATCTCTTTTCTTCCAGTGGAGATAAAACATGTTAAGCATATGAAATACTGCACTGCGTGGACATTCACTTGATTACCATCGCTATCACATTCGAAACGGCTATCCACCATTTCCCTTTCCAAAGGCCACATATTATTTCTTTTCCTTTCTCCTTTTATAAAGCTTTCATCCTCCTCCCAAATCAATAAGCACTTGGTCTTCCTCGACAATGACAAATGAGCCGCTCCCACTGTGCTATGATATTGTTTGGCCATAAAGAACTGCTTAGATGGGCATATGAAAAGCTTGGTGGGATGGGAGGTCGAAATAACGTCCCCTCGCTTTCCCCGGGATCGATGCCCAGAACAGCGCACGACTCGGCCATCCGTGTCAGAACACCAAGGAGCTCTGGCCTCCGAGCCGGGATGCGTGGATGTCTCTGATGAGGGCTACTCCGGCTCAGAGACTGCCCTTGTTTTCACTCACGTGCTTCAGGGATGGTGGTGCACTCCTCGCTGGCTGCTGGACCGCAGCCCACTCGAGTGCAGCCGCGCAGGTAGAACCTGTAGCGGCTCACCGGCTCCAGGTCCTGCAGGAGCCACTTAGTGGTGTCGGCGCTGGGGATGTCCACAGATAGGAGGGGCCCCACTTCCTCCGTGTTGTTAACTAGATGAGAAGAAGGACAGAGGACATCTCTCATCAGATACAGTGATGTTCACTAGACAAGGAGACTTACTAGCACTTTCTTTTAAAGTCTCTCAAGTTCTACACTGCAAAAAATAGGATCTTGTCAAGTAAAATCATCTTAGTTTTAATCTGTCTATCTTATATTTCTCTGTGATGGACTGGCGATCTGCCCAGGGTGTTTCCTGCCTTCCTCCCAGTCACTGCTGGGATAGGCTCCAGCTCTGCCCATGACCCAGAAGGATAAGCGGCTTAGAAAATGTGTGTGTGTGTGTATCTAATATTTCTTATTTTGAGATGGTTGTGCTCTTATTGTAAGACTATATATCTTATTTCTAGACATTTCCTCCTCACTTTAGGTCATTTCATCAAGAAAAACTCACTATTATGGCAGATAATTTTGCCGGAGCTTTAAAATCAAGCAGAAACAATCATCTACCAATATAGTGAGATCATTTCACTTAAAGAAATCACTGAAAACAAGTAAAAAACGTTTGGAAATAAGTTAAATAATCTTAAAATAAGCTTCCAACAACCTCGACAGGATAAGTATTAGATTTATTCCTTTTATTATTTATTATTTTAGATTTTTATTTAGGTCCAAGATCCTTTTGATACTATTTTTTGCAGTGTACGTCTTTACCAGTTAACTGAAAAATACTAGGCAATCAGTTTAGGGATGATGATGGTGAGTTACAAGGCATTCTAATTCAGCTACACTGAAATTCACAACAGGTTCTAGGTATCAACTGAGTACGTGTGTGGAACAATCTGGTACAAACAGTGCTTTGTAACTGTTCTGAGTAAACTGATAGTCAGTAGCCAGGCAGCTTAACTTGATTTAACTGTATGACGTGTCTAAGCAGCAAAATAAGTAGGAAGGTATCAGGTAGTCTTATTGGTTAGGCAGTCCAAAGACACTTAAAGGGGAGCTCCACCAAATTTTCTGAAAATCAAGACAATGTAAATACATCACGCTGACTGGTTTGGTGTGAAATACTCCGTTCTAAAGAATTCAGGATTGTGAAATTGGCGGTGATGGGAACCAGATGTCTGAAGAGTTTAACCTGCGCTGATGACTCCCCCATAGAAACACAGCCTGATGCCTGAGAGACTGTTTTCTGAAGGTTTTGGGCTGAAAAGGCTTTTTTAAAATCCATTCATTGTGGTGGGGAACATGCAGGGAGTTGCTCAGCCTAATGGTCCCTGATCACTCTTTTTTAAAGTGACCACTATTTTACCATCAACTTTACCAAAAACTCAGAAGACACTGGTTCACTGGTGGCTTTGGATGGTAAATAAAACAGCTATATTTGTGTTGTAGTCATAGCGACCCTTGGTTCCCATCACCACCACTATTAAGACATCTGATTCTCTTAAAGAAATAAATGCTTAAGATTCGGAGAGGCTTAATGTGAAACGCTCTAGTCTATTGACGCCTTTAAGAATGTATTTTCAGATGTCAGTGACAGAGACGTAGCCTTTTTACATTTTACATATACAAACTCGAAAGACTCGTGGAGGTTCACTAGTGGGTTTTGGACAGTAAATAAAATAACTATATATTTGTCGTGATCACGGTGACTCCTGGTTCCACCACTATCACCACCACTATAATGAAATCTTCTACAATATGAGCCATTTCACACCAAACTACTCTGAATGACTTTCTCCACGTCTTAATGATTGAGTTATGCAGAAGTTTCGAAAAATCAGTGGAATTCCCCTTTAAGAGTCTTAGGTAGTACATATGTGTCATATGTATTAACTAGACATTAAACCGAATGCGGATCGTTACCATTTAGTTTGAGATTCTACTAATTCTACCTGCTTTTATTCCCCTACTTTAGTTACCCAATTGGAAATTTCAGTGTAATTTAGTTAGACTATCTTGGAATAAAATAATTATCTAGAACTTTGGAGTTTGTACCTTACACTTCCCCAGTTAGTGTCTAGAACTTAAAAGTCTGTAAAAGAAGGCGCAGCCAAAGACTCTTTGCTGTCAACTAGACAAAAATAGGGAGTTAACATTCATCAGACACAACAGCATATGCAGTGGTTTTACTCTAGTGCCCCTGACTCACTAGATTTTTGCTCTAAATAAATGTGTTGGGTTCTGGGATTGAGCCAAAGTATGGAACTATGACGTTCCAAGGACTTGGTCTAGGGTTCCCAACCTTGGTCCAGCATTTTCCCTGCTCTGATCAAGCTAGCCAGCTATTTATTAAGCCCTGCGCAAGTTGGATCAGGTGTGCTGGCAAAGGAACCAGACGAAACTGTGCAGCACAATCGGTTTCCAGGAGTCGAGAACCACTTTAAGGCCTTTATAGACCAAACACGGCATAAAAACAACGAAGAAAGAAAAACATCTTGACGTATCCTTTGTTCCCCCCGAAAAACTGAAAGTTGACACCTATTTTGGAAAAAGCGAAAGGAGCACTGAGAGTTTCACCCCAAATTTAGGAGCTGAAACTTTATAATGAGCTTTCCCACACACACTCTCGGATGTCCGTAACCTACTTTCAGTTGTTTTTGGAGATGCTAGAGCTGCACATGAGGAAAGTGATGCTTTTAATGTTTGTCAAAAGCTACAGGTTGCTGGTTGGCTACGCTGACGTCGGAGGCAACAGTGATCAGTGATTTAGAATACGATCAGCTACATATGCACTCTTATAAATTTACTGATGTTGGAAGAACTCGCATTCAGTACAGGGGGAGGTCCACCAGAGTGGTCTGCTGTGAAATCTGCCACTAACTTGCAGAGTCAGAACTGTTGCCCCTAACATGGTGCAAGTTGAGACACGAGCACTTTGTTTGGGACCCCATATTTCGCCGCCTGTTTGAGATTGGCACTCTGCTGAGGTTTCAGCTGATGTCACACAACCTGAACTTGCTTTGTATGTTTTAGTTTTAATCCTGTCTCACGTTGCCTCGGCTATAAGCCGACTTAAGTGGGGAAAAAAAGGCTTCTTTTTAGTCGACTATCCATGAAATGGGTTACAAATTCACTGCCTGACGCCTGTGACAGAGTTTAATATTTTCAGAAGGTTTTGGCCTAAAACACATTTTTTAGGCATTCCTTAAAGTGGAGAGGTACATGTAGGATATTTGTGGAATGGCAAAATAGACTGCAAAGATAACTTGCATCTTTTTACTGTTTTACCATCATTAAAATTACATACAAAAACTCATAAGACACGTGCAGGTTCATTGGTTCATTGGTGCTTCTAGATAGGTGCTTTGGGGGCAGTCGTGGGCTGGAGGTTAGGGATCTGGCCCTGTGACCGGAGGTTGCCGGTTCGATCCCCATTGCTGACAGTCCATGACTGAGGTGTCCTTGAGCAAGACACCTAACCCCCAACTGCTCCCCGGGCGCCGTGGATAGGGCTGCCCACCGCTCCGGGCAAGTGTGCTCACTGCCCCTTTAGTGTGTGTGTTCACTATTGTGTATGTGGTGTTTCACTTCAAGGATGGGTTAAATGCGGAGGTGGAATTTTGGAATTATGATCCACTTTCTCTCTCCTACTCTTCCCCCATCCCGCTCCCCCCGAAGCCGTGCAGCAGCTGCACCAGAGCCAGTTACTGTGAGACTGTGTGGTGCAGTGGCACCAGTCAGTACTGCAGACGAGGATTTCTTATCACTCAGCACCGACACACTACAGTCATTGGCGGTCCTCATTTCCGCTGCACTGAGTTACAGATCACCCTTTATGTTGTTATTGTTAGCTATCTGTTTTTTTATCTAGCAAGTTAATGTTGCAGGTTGTCAATCAACGACCGTCCACTGTTCGCATTCGAGTGTTGGGCCTTTGACAGGCCTGTGTGTTGATATTAAAGCCAAGGTGCTAGACTAGCACTGTCTGTATGCGTATCAGCTAATTACTGTGTTATAGAATAACAGCAGATAAGACCAGACCTCCTTGGTCCTGGGGGGTGTAGTGCTGGTCTTATTGGATGCCCCAATAAGAGCAGGGAGAACATTAAAACGCACAGGTGAAGGCGGACCCTATGACCAGGTTTTGGAACCAGGGATTTATTCTAAAGCCGTTTTCTTCACTTGCCGTCCTGGGAGGCATTGCAAAGCACAGTCAATGGTTTCTTTGCTCCAACACCACAGATTCAGCTCTTGAAAGGCTTGATGGATGCTTGAGCTGAATGTGGTGTGTTAGCACCAGTGCTCAGCACTCAGATTTCTCAGATTTCCCTTCCAGAGATGTAAATGGACTACATTATTCCGGCGGCCAAATCAGAAAACTCTTCTTTCTTCAAATGAATGCTCATTAAAGGACACTTTGGCCAGAATGAAAAATGTATTCATTGCTGTCCATCTGCTGTAAACATGTCTACTCACATCTCTAGAGGGAGATTTTTAACTTTAAAGACGTAAAACCACTTTTAGAGACACCCCTTCTAATGATGGGCTATGCTGAAATGTTTTGGGCAGTTATCACGAACGACATCACAGCTCTGATTTGGTCACTAATCTGAATATTACATAAGATGCGCTTTAATATTAGCAATTCCTCCAAACAAATGGTTACGGAGAGAGCAGTAAAGTTGGTTTTATGTCGGATGTTCACTGGATATTTTACTTTTCTCTTCTTGAATTCTCATTAAAAAAAGTCTAAAAATGATCAAAATTACATTTTCACATCCATAAAATACAAAGAGCAAATGTCAATCAAATACATTTATATGACTGATGCTTTGGCATTAAGAGACCATCTAAACAGTGCATTATTTTTCATGCATTATGCTAAAATAAGGCGAAATCAAATCATTTGTAGTCAGGACGGTGGCTTCTGTTTTAAGCAGAAAAGTCAGGTATTCGGCATGTCAGTATCTGTTTTTGTATGTGCTAAAATGCACAAATAGCTGCAAAGTGGTTGTTACTTGGCATGAAACAGTTACAGTGAAAAAAAAGATAAAACTATCAGACTGTGTCATCAGAACTAACTGAAGTATAAAGTTATTGCAGTGAGAAAATCAAAGAAAACAAACTATGCAAAATCATGAATTCTGTCAAAACAGTGAGGCTGAGGGATACAATGCTGGGCTATGGAATCCTGCATAACATAATAAATAACATCCATCCATCTGTCCATTCATCCATCCATCCATCCGTCCATCCTCAACCGCTTATCCGGGGCCGAGTCGTGGGGGCAGCAGCCTAAGCAAAGAGGCCCAGGCCTCCTTCTGCCCCGCCACCTCCTCCAGCTTTTCCGGAGGGATACCACGGTGTTCCCAAGACAGTTGAAAGATATAATCCCTCCAACATGTCCTGGGTCTTCCCCGGGGTCTCCTCCCCATCGCACATGTCTGGAACACCTTACTAGGGAGACGTCCAGAGGCCATCCTTACCAGATGCCCGAACCACCTCAACTGGCTTCTCTCAACGTGGAGGAGCAGCAGCTCTACTCTGAGCCTCTCCTGAATCGCTGATCTTCTCACCCTACCTCTAAGGGAGAACCCGGCGACCCTGCGGAGAAAAGCTCATTTCGGCCACTTGTATCCGCGATCTCGTTCTTTCGGTCACTACCCAAAGCTTGTGACCATAAATAACGTAAAATTTAATTTAATTTAATTTAAAATCTAATTTTAAGCTGGAACGCCCCTTTAATAATACACTAATATGCTGAACAATGCACAGATGGACTTGTTTATGTACACCACTCAGGTGCCGAATGACGAAAGGCGTTTCAGCAAAACACTGAATCTAAATTCAGCAGCATCAACCTGTCACCACAGCATCAACCTGTCAGAGCGTTTAGGCCTGGTTCAGATTCAGTTCAGTCACTGACACAATGACTTGGAAGTTTCCCGTCTCCTCTCACCACGTGTTAAAACACCAGCTCTGAATATTCTCACCAAGACACGCAAGGAGCGTGAAATATTGAGCGCGTAAAAGCTCGGAGCAGCCATGCTTAGCCGTGGGACATCTGTGCGCTAGTGTTTTAAATTCCAGGCGCTGCTGCTGTGTGCCACACGGACAGCTGGGTACATTATCCCCAACATTTCATACGGCACTTCCTTCAAGGGGACTTCAAAAAGCCTACTTCAAAGGGTGTGCGGTGGCTCTTGCACTCTCCCTTGATAGAAATGTCCCTCCTTTTAATATGTAGCATGGCACTTGGCCATAGCGATCAGCTGCATCATCAAACACAATTAACTAACGAACCCTCCCAGGCAGCGTGTTATAACCCGCTTCACCGTCATCCAGACTCGAAGGCCAGCGGTTGTGTTGACAGACACAGGCCTTAGCCAGTGAGCCATTGTAAGAAAGGGTCGTGAGGTGAGAGAAAGGTTTACTTGAGCCAGAAATATTAACATGGATAACGACGAAGGAGAGATACAAGGGACCCATTAGCGCAATATAATTTTAATAATGCTAAGTGGATCCCAGTAGACTCCATTCGTTATTAGCTACATTCACTGGTTTGGGTCAAATATTCTTTTCAAGGCTTCTACAACTGCTGAAAAAATTCTTTTGTTCTCTAAATATTAAGGTTTGCCAACCTGAAAAATGCTTGATTTGTGGTTAAATAACCATAAACTATGATCAAGATCATCTATAATAACAATAATAGACAATAGACAATAATAGTGTGTAATAAAAAGTAGATGTAGCGGAGATACAAGGTTTTGTCCCGACAGCAGCGATGTATACATACACACACACACACACACACACACATATATATATATATATATATATATATATATATATATATATATATATATATATATATATATATATATATGTAGCTACACAGCTAGTGCAGAAGAATCGCATACATCGCAATAATAAAGCATCGTTCATTTCACATCTCACCCTTTCCAGTCATCATAATTGTAGCACTCTAAAATTTAGTCAGTAGGGGGCGCAGTACAGTCCATCTACCTGTACAGCCATTGGCTCATGAGCTTTTGAATGCTATCATTTTATTGGCTCGCTACCGAAACATTCGTACGAACAAGGTTAGGCTTCATGTAAGTAATATGTAAATGAGGTGCTGTAAGGCTGGCGCTTGATTTCACGCACCGAAGCTGATTCATCATTGCATCATTGCTTCCACGTTGTAAGTTTCGTGAAAGATTCATTCAAATGGACAAATTCATTCAGGTGGTCAAATATGTGGTCTTTACGTAAATTTGGTGAATCAGGCACAACGAATCTGCTATGGTTAACTGTCAATCTTCATGATGCATGGCTTTTCTTATAGCAAGAAACAAGCATAGTATATTAGTATATTTTTCTGCATAGTGTTTGTAAAGAAAATCTTTTAAAAGGCTTTCTAGTATATCTGGTAATAATAAAGTATGCAGGAAGCTTTAAAAGGCTTTGGATTAATTTTATGTACTTTATTTCTTCATTTGATAGTGACAGCTCTTTTAAAAGCTACCAAATTCCATCGATAGACAGCATGGCTTGATTCTAATGCTAATCCACAGGTGATATATGTTCGCTCTCTGCTAAGATCCTTCGCTTTTCTGTAAAATTCTTACACTTTAAAGATCATGTACTGAATTATTCCACAGACCCCAATGCTTAGCTACACAGTAACATTTGCTGACCTCATTTTAACGTAAATGTTACTGTTTTCTCTCAACCTTTACTTCCATACTCTACGATTATCCCGGCACTCATCACATAATGACTAACATTACGCCGAATGCTGCCATAACCTGCACCATGTCTGGTGTTTGTTCAGGCTTGTCTCTCCCCACAGAGCAGACACTGACGGCATCCTTCAGGTAGGTGGCACAATGATATCTCCTAGTGGTGAGACGCAGGAATCGCCGGGTTCAGTGAGAGAATGAGGCAGCTGGAGGCTTAGAGAAGCACCAGCTGTATTGACTTACTCAGCTGGTACTGTAGGATATAGCCGGTGAGAAATCCATTGGCCTCCACCGGAGGAGACCAGGTAAGTGTGACCGCGTGCTTCTGAATATCTTTAGCCCTGAAAAGAGCAACCTGGTCTGGAACTGCAGAAGAGAGAAGAGAGAAAAAATGTATATGAAAAACTGTGGTGACATTTTATAATGAGGGCCCTATGAAAAGCTGACAGTTCGCCAACGATAATAATCACACAACTGTTGTATGCCAGCTTTTAAATGAACAACATACAAAGTAGCATACAAATAACTGAAGCAGTACAAGAGGTCCATCAATAGTATGGACATATTATCCACTTACTAATGATTCACTGAGCATTAAAGGGCCTACATTTCTTCTCCTACATTTCATTTCCATTTTTTCCCAAGCTCCACTTGTGACATACTATGTGTGGCTTTACGTACCGAAACGAGTCACAATCCTTTTCTCGTGACCATTTTCCAACCTTAATTCATCCCTTAGAAACCCTTAGTAATATTCTGCCACTGTGCCTTTAAGACCAATGACCTCTGTTCTCATTGGCTGTGCTGGACTGTGCATCCCAAAAAGCAGTCTGGGCTGAAACGCCCCATCAGGTTTGGAGTGAGTGGGCAGAGCTAAACTGCTGGAGGTCTAACAGGTCAATACATGCAATTTTTGTGACCACACAATTAAAACTGACCATTTTTGTAGCTTAGCTGTCCATATATGGGGCGTAGGGACTGAGCGTTGCGTCTACACGCTACATCAAATGCTTTAATTTCACATTTAAAAGTTGTTTTTCCACGATACAGGCCCTTTAAGGAAAAGTGTGCACCACAAAGGGGAAAGACAGTAAATGACTACTCAATCTTTTAAAAGAGGACACAGCAGAATTATAAAATGAAGCTATGTAAATGCTCAATATTTCAAGTTGTATAGCATTAAAAATCATTAACCAACTAGAATTGGATTAGATGTATAGACTGTATAATTACAGATTACTCAAGTGAATTAAGCGGATTACCGAGTGAAGGGTTAATAATCCGAACATTTATTGCATTTTATATTTTATACATTAAACATTTTATATTATTAATGCATATATCACTGTTGGGGGATTAAAACCTCGTATCTCCCAAACTGTAACTTTACAGGACAAGGTAAAAACATACTCTACTTTTATGTAAGTCTTTCTTTCCAAGTAATTTTAGGTCATTTCTTCTGGTCCAATCATCATATAATTTACACACAATATATGGGACTATGGGTATTTTCAAACTGAAAAACGACAAATATGGAGATACAAGGTTTTGTTCCGACAGCAGCGATATAAAGAGTATATACTCATAAACTAACATTAACAAACTATTAGATAATGTTAAATAATAAAAAAGCTGTTTATATGGGTCTGTCATGTTCCCTCTATGTCAAATTGAAGCCGCTTCTTGAGGTCATGAACAGTTTATTATGCCACTTTAACATCCCGTACCTCCCTCTGGAGTTTTGAAAGTGACCGGATGGCTCCCTGGTCCGTTGCCTCGTCCGTTGAAGGCCATGACAATGAGGCTGTATTCAGAGAAGGGCCGGAGCCCTGGAACCAGCGCATGGTTTCTGTCCCCGGGAAACATCAGCATGTGTTTATCGCCATGCGTCTTTCTCGAGTCCAACAGACTGCGCAGCCGCCACCAGTTCACCTGGAGCAAAGAGGTGATACAGCCATTCGTTAGTACTGGTCAACAAGTTATTCGAAACAGTTAGTGAGCTATTTGTGATTTACTACTGCTGTGGAGAACCGGCGATGGACTGGCGACCTGTCCAGGTTGTTTCCAGTCTCCGCCCAATGAACGCTGCAATAGGCTCCAGCTCCTCCCGTGACCCAGAAGGATAAGCGTTTTAGAAAATATGTGGGTGTGTTTGCTTTTGTATCATTAGGAATTTTGGTGAAAGAAATGCCCCCCTTATACAAAAATGAGTTTCAATTAATAAAACAACTAGGCAATTTGCTTCTTTACTTGCTAGCTGGTTGATGCTCTCCAGACATGACAATTTCATATAGCATTAACCTAAATGTTTACATTATACTACCAATGTAAGATTCTAGAGCTGTAAATAATGGATATATCATGCTGCAGTTCATAAAGGATCTGTTTGATGAGCTGCATTATGGATAAGAGGGAGATAAACAGGTGTCAGACAGCTGTGCAGTAATGATGGAAGATAGCTGGTAAGATACAGTACTATGAAAAATTCAGGGAGCTTCATTTATTTAACATCCCATCAACATCATTAAGTATAAGCCATTAAATAAACATCATTCTTTTTTCGTGAGATATTTCTGAGGAGATTAGATATAAGACAATCCACTCGCTTAAGGATGGGGATTTTTTTGAATTCCAGAAACTGATTAAAAGCTACAGAGGAAATGTTCCTCCTAACAACCACCTGGAAGAGCTGGTAGACACCAAAACTGCCCCCATCAGATAAACAGCACTTAAACCTTTGATCTTTGAGAGAAGGGAGAAGATCAAGCTGCTTCAGATCTGAAAACATCCAAAGGGGTTTCTGTCCATCCTTCCACTGAGAGAAGACCACTCAGCGCTGTGGGTCTGAAAGGACGTGTAGCTGATCAAGAAGAACCTCACTGAGAAAAGGAGACGGACTCACCAAACAAAGAAGCTGAACGATGGACTGACCGGCCCAGAGTCCAGACCTCAGCACCACTGAATGGGTTTGATCACTTTGGAAAATCATCAACCAGCTTCTCAGACTGAGCTTTGGAGGCGTGTCTGCAGGTTCTTTGAGGGTGACACCCTGAACACTGAAATTCTACGATCATTTCTTTGTTGAGTCTTTTGTGTAATTCTCTGTTAAATATGTTTGTTCTCTCTGGAAAACCTTTGCTGAAAAATGAATAACTTGTACCGAATTTCTGTTTTGACTAGAGAAATAATTGAATTGTGGTGATTTTTACACAGTACTCTGTACTTTATACACTGCGTCCAGTGTGTTCCTACTAGTGGGCAGCACTGGATGCTTCATTCTGAGGTGGTTATGAATAACGAAGGTCTTTGGCATTCAAGCACATTCTTACAAATCTTGCAGTTTGTTTTTCCGACTTAACAAAGTGCCTTTAGCTTCCCGTTTCCAGCTGACCACCGTTTCTATTCCGTAATTAAATTAGACCCTGTCCCTGACCAGAAAGCAAACAGCTACAGCAGCATGAGCTACAGAGCTGGTAGGAGAAAGTAAAATAAAAAACAGCACACCGGAGCCCTAGGCCGTAACCGAGTGAGGGTGGAAGTGTTGAGGGGCCTGAGGCCACGGATGGGAGAACGACCGCAGCCCGGGGTTGTGAACAGGGCAGCGGGCCTTTAATCACGGGCTAAAAAGCAAGAGGGCGAGGGTGAAGGATTACCCTGTAGCCTCCGAGATGTCCGTGCAGTTTGTCCTTGTGAACGCGACTCCAGCTGACCTTCACCACGGTGTTGTTCATCACCTCCACCTCCACGTCATCTGGAGCTGCTGATGGAACTGCGCATGCACAAACAGACACACACACACACACACACACACACCAAATCACAATAAAAGCTCCCATATAACCTTGCTGGAGCTACATTAGCTGCTTGCGAGTCAGGATAATGACTGCAAAAGCTCCAGCCACCACACTGCACAGACAGGCCTAGATGTGTGGTGTAATTGTGGTATCTGTGGTGCTGCCGGTAATAAATGTTTATGGCGAGTCACGGAACATCATTTCTTCTTTTCCTTGCTTATTTTTTTACCAACCAAAAACACATTCCATTCTCTAAATACTGCAAATGAATTTCTCTATGGAAAATTCTACTTACTATACACTGATCAGGCATAACATCATGAGCACCTCCTCGTTTCTACGCTCACTGTCCACTTTATCAGCTCCACTTACTGTATAGCTGCTCTCTGTAGTTCTACAGTTACAGACTGTAGTCCATCTGTTTCTCTGATACTCTGTTACCCTGTTCTTCAGTGGCCAGGACCCCCATGGACCCTCACAGAGCAGGTACTATTGGGGTGGTGGATCATTGGGTGGTGGTGTGTCAGTGTGTGTTGTGCTGGTATGAGTGGATCAGACACAGCAGTGCTGCTGGAGTTTTTAAACAGTGTCCACTCACTGTCCACTCTATTAGACACTCCAACCTTGCCGGTCCACCTTGTAGATGTAAAGTCAGAGACGACAGCTCATCTGCTGCTGCACAGTTTGTAGTGGTCATCCTCTGGTCCTTCATCAGTGGTCACAGGACGCTGCCCACAGGACACTGTTGGCTGGACATTTTTGCTTGGTGGGCTACTCTCAGTCCAGCAGTGACACTGAGGTGTTTAAAATCTCCAGCAGCACTGCTGTGTCTGATCCACTCATACCAGCACCCAAATAGTACCTGCTCTGTGAGGGTCCATGGGGGTCCTGACCACTGAAGAACAGGGTAACAGAGTATCAGAGAAACAGATGGACTACAGTCTGTAACTGTAGAACTACAGAGTGCACCTACACTCACCGGCCACTTTATTAGGTACAAGTAGTAAAGTAAGTAAAAGCTGGACCTCCTTTTGCCTTCAGAACTGTCTTAATTCTTCATGCCACACTTTCAACAAGGTGTTGGAAACGTTCCTCAGAGATTCTGGTTGGTTATTTGAGTTCCTGCTGCCTTTCTATCATCTGGAACCAGTCTGCCCATTCTCCTCTGACCTCTCACATCAACAAGGCATTTTCGTCCACACAACTGACCGCTCACTGGACATTTCCTCTTTTTCGGACCGTTCTCTGTAAACCCTAGAGATGGTTGAGCGTGAAAATCCCAGCAGATCAGCCGTTTCTGAAATATTCAGACCAGCCCGTCTGGCACCAACAACCACGCCACGTTCAAAGTCCCTTAAATCCCCTTTCTTCCCCGTTCTGATGCTCGGTCTGCACTTCAGCAAGTCGTCTTGACCACCTCTACATGCTCTGTTTGAGCTCATGCTCATCTTTGTGAGTGTACAGAGTAAGTGGAGCTGATAAAATGGACAGTGAGCGTAGAAACAAGGAGGCCGTCGTGATGTTACCCCTGATCGGTGTACAAAGTCTAAGACGTCCATTGACTACCTTAAAAAGAGCCTAGCACTGCTATCAAGGGGGGGGTCAGATTCAGTGCAACAACAACAACAACAACAGCAACGTCTACAGCCAGACTAAGCAAACACAGAGGGAAAGAATGATAGCGATAGGGACGGAAACAGAGTGAGAAATAAGGAGAGAGCGAGCGTGTAGACTAATCCTACTACACAGAGAACAAGTGACCTGAGATACCATCGGGAGGGCAACTCCAAAAGAAAACTGAAGGCAAGAAGAATAATTAGAGCTGAAAATGTAAATAGCTCACAGCCACGCTAGCATTTCATTTGTCAGTCTGCAGAGGGGTTACAAAGCCTTTGCATGAGAAATCGTCCCCCTGTGTACTATTTAATATCCTCAATAAGGCGAAACGGATCACCATATCAGGCCTAGCATGCGGATAATTGCGTAAAGCGCAGACAGTATTTTATCAGTGGGTGACCGCCCTCTAGGCTTGTTGATATTCTTCTCACACTTGTATTGTACTTTCGGAGGAGTAGCGGGTTCTGTTTACTGAGCATCGCCTATTTGCAGCGGAACACGAAACGAGAAGGTGGAGTGTTGGAATATCTCTCACAACACCTTTCCCATTTGGTGAACATACAAAGCAGTTCAACAAGCAGTGGATATAAAATGTAACGCAGTGGTTCCTCCGGCCCCCCCGTCCTGCACATTTTAGTGATTTCCGTGCTCTACTACACTTGATAACAGCGATAAATGAGTTAAACCTTAAACGTCGCAAGTTATTCCTTACATTTTCATTTCTGATTAAAGGATGATTGTGTATTTAATTACAAGGTAATCAGAAATTCTTCTAGGTGTTTGTGGTGCCAGAACACAAACGATATAGTTTGCTGGACAAATGGGTAAAATTCCAGTCATATATTTGTTGTGCAGAACCAATACTGTGTTAGTCAGCACAGGACATTACTGCATGTTCCCCAGCAGCCCAAATGAATCAGTGCTGAAGAAAACATTTAACTGCTAACCAGTGGTGGACTACACTAAATAAATGTAATTAGTTTCTGTACTTTAGTATTTTTTGGTGTATCTGTACTGAAGTTTCTCCATTACTGGGCGACTTTTTCCTTTCACTCTACTACATTTCAGAGTCTAATATCCGACTTTTTCCTCCTACATTCTAAGAAATCTGTCGTTCCTTTTGGTTTCTGTGTGTATAAAAACGTAACATGTCAAAACGAAAGAAGTGCAAAGCCAGAGCACCAATCAGGGCCCAGCGGTCACTTTGTTTAGAGCTGGTTTTGACCTGTTGGTCATACCGACCCAGTGCAGCACGCGGTTCAACGTCAGCGCAGCAGCGTAAAACTTTGGGAGAGTCTGTTCAACATAAATGATGAACTAACCTAACTTTGTGTAAATAGAGCTCAATATAGAAATATGTCCACATATGCAGTCGAGACTGACGCGGCTTTTTTCTGAATTTCTACAAACACCATTTCATTTTATAGTAAATGAGTTTGGTGCTGGTTTATGTTTATGAACAGACGCCTACAGATCAACATAGTAAAGGAGCTCATCTGTGATCCTGAGTTTAAAGCCAGTTTTTATTCAACTTAAACTTGGAACTAAGATGTAAATAAATCTGAAACTGAAACTTTGCTTGTGTGTAAAAAGTGATTTCAGAGCCACTCGGTTCTCCCTGATGGAAACTGTTTACCTTCAGTGTTTTGTGCTTCTGATCATTTTAATAGACGTCAGCGTCACTAATTAATGACGTTCTATTAAAAGACTGGTTTACCAAGAGAGACGCTGGAGGACTTTCACCTGAAATGAGTTCATGAAGCCAGTCTGGTTATAAAAATGATAACAGGACATCAGAGCCAGAATTACTCTTTTAGTACTTTTACTTTATACTTAAGTACATTTGAAGGTAAATACTTTAGTACTTTTACTCAAGTGGAGGTCTAAAGGGAGGAACTTCTACTTTTACTGGAGTGATATTTTACTTTGGGGGTCTCTAAGTACATGGTTTGTGTACTTCCTCCACCGCTGCAGCTAACAGCATTTTATTTTCTGCTGCCAGTTTAAACTTGAATGTATCTAATGTTTCTTGGCTCTCATGTTTTATCGTCAATTAAAAACTTTCGGGTTTGAATCTAAAAACTTTCTCCTCTTTCTCCTCCAGCATTACTGAAAGCATATTTGCACCAAATGCATCAAATAAAATGTTTTTGGGTATGTGAATCTTCAAGCCTTGCAGACATTTCCCAGCCAAATACGGGTATTTACCGGCTAAAGAAGTGATACGCGGTGGAATGTGTTTACATTTCGTTTACATTCTGTGTTGACAGCTTTCTTATTTTTGTTTAAAAAATGGCAAAAAAGTAAAGGAAGTTTTTTTCCTCCTGCAAAGGAAACTTTTTATTATTTTAGTCATTTATTTTTTTTATTTTCTCCATGACTAAATGGTTAAGTTGTAGACAAAGTCATTCAGAGCGGTTTGGTGTGAAACTCTCTGTTCTAGAGAAACTTACGGAGTCAGAAATGTTCACAGTGGTGGTGATAGGAACCAGACGTCCACCTCTAAAAGCTCCCTGAGAAAGTTATTCCATGAATATGCTGCCTGATGTCTGAGGCACTGTTTTACGATAGTTTTGTAGAACTTATTTTTACAATATAGTGGAGAGTTCTACTGCCCTGCGATGGACTGGCGACCTGTCCAGGGTGTATCCTGCCTTCCGCCCGATGACCACTGGGATAGGCTCCAGCTCCCCAGAAGGAGAAGTGGCTTAGAAGGTGTGTGATGAGTGGAGAGTTACGTTTAAGGCATTGAACTTATTTTTCTGATTTTCCACCATTTTACCATCATCTACACTCCATATGAAGCTCAGAAGACTCGTGTAGGTTCACTGGTGGGTTTGGACAGTAAATAAAATGTCTATATTTGTGTTGTAGTCATGGTGACCCCTGGTTCCCATCACCACCACTGTAAAGAAATCAGAGTCTCTACAACCAACCATGTCGCACCAAACCCCTCCGAATGACTTTCTTTCCATCTAGTAAATGAATTATGCAAAATCTTGACAAATTGCTGGAATTCCCCTGTAATTCCAATTGAAATCATAATAAAATGTTTTCTATTTACGACCACAAATATATTATTGACGTAAAGACTCTGCTTGTTTTAATGAACTACTAATGAGTAATAATTCATATCATATTCCATTATGCTTGTCTAAGGGTTAATAAGCCCTTACTGACTTGAACTGTGTGTTAGATCTGGAAAAACACTAAAACGTGCAGGTTAGTGGTGCTCAAGGACCAGGATTGGGAACTATGGCAATAAAGGTTCTTTCTTACTCATACGCAAGTATTAAGCATACAGATCTGAAGCAGCGTATGTACTTACAGTCTTCTCCTGAGTAGGCAACTACTGTATTGGGCTCCGGAGCCCAGCCAGCGCGGTTCTTGGCCTGGATCTTGACCTCATATGGGACGAACGTTGGTGTGTTCTTCACTACAAATGAGTGTCTCTTCACCATGTGCTCCTGCCAGGCCTCCTCAACACCCTGCTGCCTGTAGCTCACTTTGTACTCTAAACCGGGCCCATTGTGCTCAATAGGGGGCAGCGGCTGCAATACAACAGAGTATACAACAAATATATGATACAGGAATAAAAGTGAGAATACAACAAATGTTACGTGATCTGCTACAAGTATGATGAGTTTCCACTAGTTTGATCATCTTCTACCTGCTTCTACCTGAACAAAACCTTCTCTTTCCAAAATCGTAACTTTACAGGAGAAGCAAAAGACCTGCTTCACTCTGAATGCAAGTCAGTGGACCCAAACGTTTTTCCAAGTCATTTTAGCCCCTTTATTTTGGCCAATTCATCATGGAATTTACTCACAATATCAAGGGCACTTTCAAATGTTGTGAAAAACTGAAAAACGAAAGAAATGGACATACGAGATTTTGCTCTGGCAGCAGCGATATCCCTATTTTATTAATTGTTTTACATGTATTTTAATCAATATCATCCTTTTCTGTTTAAATAGTTTCTTGATTTTTCCCATTTCCCTTTAAACAAATATATTCTGTTAATGTTATATAATTCGTTGACATACCTTTTTAATTAATGTACTATTTATTTATTTTGCATTCTCGTGCATGAAAGGTGTTTTATGTGGCTCATTCTACTATTGTGGCAGCAAACGAGGTATGAATGTTGATATATATTTCAACCACCCCCTGACAACGCTACTAAAATTTGAGCTTTCCTGAAATAGTCCACTGACTTTTTAGTTTCAAACTCTTCAAACTCTATATGTATATAATAACAAACATTGCATCCATCTTATTTCATTTTTAAAAACATATGTATGCACGTATGTATGTATGCATGTATGCATGCATGTATGTATGTGTGTATGTATGCATGTATGTATGTCTGTATCTGTATGTATGCATGTATGTCTATGTATGCATGTATGTATGTATGTATGTGTGCATGAATGTATTGAATGTATGCATGTATGTATGTATGTATGTATGTATGCATGTATGTCTGTGTGTATGTGTGCATGAATGTATTGTATGTATGTATGTATGTATGTATGCATGTATGTATTTATGTATGTTTATATGTATGTTTCTATAACACCATTGACAAAACTAACAAAACTAACAACATTTTTGTTTCAAGACCAATAATGAATCAGGATATGCAAAGTCACTGCAGTGACACGCTGTTTTTCATGCACAGCATGAAGTAAAATCACTAAAATAAAAAAAAGATTAAAAAAGAAGGAAGAACTATCACCGTTTTTTCTGATTAATTTAGGAGAATTAAAGATAATAGAACATTTCAAAATTCTGTTGTTTATTCTCATCTTCAGCTTATTTCCAAGGCTTCATAATTGTGGGACACTATTTGTTACCATGCTGACAGAATGACCCATGAATAGGATTATTATTATTATTATTATTATTATTAACACAGTACAAATATGTTTCCCATGCTAATCTTTGGCCTGCTTGCTCCCCTGTAAACCTCACTTAGCAGATGTTCTTACACAAGCAGCAGCAATCGATAGGTTAGAAACCCATGAAGTCATGTGTTTATGTAGGGGGGCATCCTGGGGAATCTTGCGGGATACATATGACAGAGCGGAATAAACAGAGAGTGAGGAGAGCTGAAAGCTAACCTGAGCTCAAATCACTGTCAGGAAGGCCGCTAAGTGCGTGTGCTCCCCTGCCAGAGCACTCAGGGTTTGGCACCGGCTGACCCCTGGCCAGAGCCATGATTTAATTGGTACCTCTTATAGAACATGGCAGTCGTGGTAATGATGTGTTCAAACAGTGAAACACATTCACTGCTATAGGCTAACAACCCCGGTCCCCAATCAAGCTTTTAAATCATTCCGGACCTGAAATGACTTCAGTGTTGGCTTTTAGCCATTCTGAGGTACAACAGCTAACAAGAACTTGACAAAATGTGGAGAAAAGCGCCGGCTCCTCTAACAATGGGCCAGCAGCAGAAGATTGAATGAGATACAATTATCTATAAAAGCACGCTATTAATAATAAGAGACCTCATAATTCCAGGAAGCACGGTTCTATTACCATAGCGAGAGAGCCAGGTAATAACCCAGAGAATGGGAGCGAATCATCTTTTCAAATAAAAAATTGGAATTTATAACTCACATCCCGCTCGCTCCTTTTACTTTTTAATCAAAGGCTCGCAGCAGCTGTCTGGGACGGGGATCCTGGATCACTTTCACAAAGGGCTTTGTGAAGTTTCCAGCTGTACAATAGTGCAGATAACACCGTTTTTATATGTAAACCTCTTTTTTTCTGGGGGGGAAACTCTTATCGATAATTGGACCTGAAAAATTGATAACATTTGTTTGCTCTCTCCCTTTGAGAAGTAAATGGAATTCAATATTTGAAAGGGCCTTTTTATCTATACAGTCCCCCGCTACAGTACTTTGAAAGTTAGCTACTCCCAAAAGACTTTGAGAACAGAACTCTCAGGCTCCTACCTCCCAGTTGATATCCATTTCATGTGGCAAATGACCTTCGATCCTGATATTTTCAGGGTTCTTGTCAGGTGCTTTGGAAAGAGCAGAAATATGGATTTTGTTGGGGGTGAAATTGTTAGTGCAGGGGAAGGAGAGCGAGAGAAAGACAGAGAGAAAATGGCCTGTGAAATATACACATTAGAGAGCACAGGTTCAACGAGTGGAGGAAATCAATTATCTCCTAGGTTTGGATGTTTGAAAGCTCAATGAGCAATGTGTTGGGCTTCACTGCTCTAAAAGGAGAGATTAAAGGATGAAGTGGGAGGAGCTGGAGACCAAACCTGAGGCCGGGGTTCTGTATCTCTCTCTGGCTTCGCTGGGACGTCCTCTCCCCACCTCGTTGATGGCCGAGACGCGGAAGCTGTAGTCCACGTGTCCGTGGAGCTTCAGTAAAGCTGAGTGGTGGTTCCCAGGCACTCGCATCAGCTCCTTCCAACTGCCGGGTTGCCACTGACTCTCCTCATATTCAACGATGAATTCTAATGGGAGAAGGTCAAAAGGGGGTCAAATGAACAATAGTTTTCAAAACATATAGAGCCAAGATATAATTCTTAGAAGTCACAGATATCAACAATAAGCAGAACGTGTTGTGAGTTTGTCAGGGCTCAAAATGATCAATCGTATTTATCTTATTTGTTCCATTTGTTCGTAATTCCACCATGACCATGTATACCAAGTATTTTTGGTTTTAATTAAAAGAAGTGTGTTTTGTTTCACCATATAAGTGAATGGACCAAAAGAAATGGACCAGAATGACTTGGCAAAACGTCCAGTTCCATTGATTTACATTAAAAGTAATGTATGTTTTTTCCTTCTCCTGTAAAGTTACCATTTACTGTAAAGTTTCTTCCGACGACAGTGACGTTGTCACGATTGGCCCCTCCCAGTCTTTAATAATAATATATTATAATTAATTATATATAAGTATATATTATTATATAATAATTACTTTATTATTATCAGTATGACAACTTTAATACATCTGTCACGACTGGCCCCTCCCAGTCCTGTCCATGTGCTTCTTTGTTTTGGTTTTTAGTCCGGCCCCTTGTTTCGTGACTCCACCCCTGATTGTCTTCCACCTGTCCCTCGTGTTTTCCCCTGTCTGGTTACTGGTCTTTCTGTAACGCCGGGGAGCGAGGAGCCGGACGCATACGCTGAGATAAACGACTTTTATTGTGGGCAAATCCAAAAATCAGGGTCGAGACAGTCCAGGGTCATAGAGCCAACACGTAGAGATCGCGGGACAGACATGATAATAAAGAACACAGAATCTCAAACAAGACTAGAACACTTCAAAGAATACAATCAGCATGTCAAACATCAAACTCCAACAAATCAAACAAAGACCAGTAACCAGACAAGGGAAAACACAGGGCTTAAATACATGAGGGTAATCAAGGGACAGGTGGAAACACAGGTGCAGACAATCAGCTGTGGAGTCACGAAACAAGGGGCCTGGACTACAAACCAAAACAAAGAAGCACATGGACAGGACTGGGAAGTAAACACTACGAGCACATGGGCAGGACTAGAAGGGGCCAATCGTGACAGATTGTATTAATGTTGTCATACTGATAATAATAAAGTAATTAAATATGGAATCTTTCATATATTAATAAGACATGACGATAAGACATGAATGTCAGGTTTGTTCGCAGAAAACAACAAACTGGCTACGGCTAAAACCCAAAACCCTGCTGAAGACGATTAGACCTGTTAAAAATAAACCCTGATAGTTTTGCTTCCTAACCAGAATTGTCTTGATGGTTGCCATTAGAGACCATTAGGAAACGATCGAATGTATCTGAAATCAGTCCCAAACACCTAATTACACGAACGGAATCCTTTACACTGTGATATCAGCCCATGAGGAGAACACTGAATACCATTAGTACTACTGAAAACCACTGGGAACCAACAGACACTTTTAATGGGTTAACAGGTACATGAAATGGAATTCTCCAGCCATGCTGTGGATGAAAAATGGACTGAGTGATGATATCACTAAGCAGAAGCAGTCAAAAGTTAACGTGCCGTTGGGCTGATTCTGCCACTGTGGACGTGACGCATCTGAGCGCATCTGTCTGGGAGTGCATGTCTGCAGCGTTTGCGTAAATGTATTCATCACTTCCAATAACTCAATAATGTCATTTTCATCATGAGAACCTGAACGTGGACATTACACCACGGTTTTATACATACATTCAAAACCCCTGTCCTGTCAACTATTTGTGGCTGCTGTTCTTGCCACTGATCTATTTTCATTTCCCCATCATCGCTGTCCAGTGAGATCAACGGTTCCAACCAATGAATGTATATATATATATATACACAGTCAGTGGTTCAGCTCCTCCGTGAATGTAGCCTCTCGCTCTCGTTCATTTAGCTTGCGGATTCTCGTTACGGTGGAGGCTCTCAAGGGGAACTGGAGCTCCACTTCGCTGTTGCTCTTGTTAGTTGATTTATTCATAGTTCTCACACGAGCATCTGTCCAGTGCCGTCTACTGATGGTGCTGAAAGGTGTTGCTTTATTTGAGGCTACAATTTCGGCTTTTATCAGAGCAACATACAGACTGCTGTAGACGGCTTTCAGCGTGAAGCACTAAGGATGGGTCAAAGAGGCAAAGTAGAAAATAAAATTCATTTTAATTCTCGTATTCTTTCCCCTCATGGGTCTTTAAAACTGCCAAGACACTGAGCCTGTTCACATGCACTCAATAATCTGATCATAATCGGATTTCTGCAGTTATCCGATTATTCAAATGGTCACACACACACCACACTGTTATATTCGACATGTTTTAGATGATTATGATCATATTTTCAGGTAAAGTCATGTGGTGTTTAAAAAAAAAGCCACAGCATGAAGTTTGAGTTTTACATCTAACCTGGAGTTTCCCCATTATCTGATTACTGTCTGACTCATCTAGACCTGGAGTTTCCCCATTATCTGATTACTGTCTGACTCATCTAGACCTGGAGTTTCCCCATTATCTGATTACTGTCTGACTCATGTAGACCTGGAGTTTCCCCATTATCTGATTACTGTCTGACTCATGTAGACCTGGAGTTTCCCCATTATCTGATTACTGTCTGACTCATGTAGACCTGGAGTTTCCCCATTATCTGATTACTGTCTGACTCCTGTAGACCTGGAGTTTCCCCATTATCTGATTACTGTCTGACACATATAGACCTGGAGTTTCCCCATTATCTAATTACTGTCTGACTCATGTAGACCTGGAGTTTCCCCATTATCTGATTACTGTCTGACTCATGTAGACCTGGAGTTTCCCCATTATCTGATTACTGTCTGACTCATGTAGACCTGGAGTTTCCCCGTTATCTGATTACTGTCTGACTCGTGTAGACCTGGAGTTTCCCCATTATCTGATTACTGTCTGACTCCTGTAGACCTGGAGTTTCCCCATTATCTGATTACTGTCTGACTCATGTAGACCTGGAGTTTCCCCATTATCTGATTACTGTCTGACTCATGTAGACCTGGAGTTTCCCCATTATCTGATTACTGTCTGACTCATGTAGACCTGGAGTTTCCCCCCTTATCTGATTACTGTCTGACTCGTGTAGACCTGGAGTTTCCCCATTATCTGATTACTGTCTGACTTGTGTAGACCTGGAGTTTCCCCATTATCTGATTACTGTCTGACTCGTGTAGACCTGGAGTTTCCCCATTATCTGATTACTGTCTGACTCATGTAGACCTGGAGTTTCCCCATTATCTGATTACTGTCTGACTCCTGTAGACCTGGAGTTTCCCCATTATCTGATTACTGTCTGACTTGTGTAGACCTGGAGTTTCCCCATTATCTGATTACTGTCTGACTCGTGTAGACCTGGAGTTTCCCCATTATCTGATTACTGTCTGACTCATGTAGACCTGGAGTTTCCCCATTATCTGATTACTGTCTGACTCCTGTAGACCTGGAGTTTCCCCATTATCTGATTACTGTCTGACTCATGTAGACCTGGAGTTTCCCCATTATCTGATTACTGTCTGACTCATGTAGACCTGGAGTTTCCCCATTATCTGATTACTGTCTGACTCGTGTAGACCTGGAGTTTCCCCATTATCTGATTACTGTCTGACTCATGTAGACCTGGATTTTCCCCATTATCTGATTACTGTCTGACTCATGTAGACCTGGAGTTTCCACCTTATCTGATTACTGTCTGACTCATGTAGACCTGGAGTTTCCTCATTATCTGATTACTGTCTGACTCATGTAGACCTGGAGTTTCCCCATTATCTGATTACTGTCTGCCTCATGTAGACCTGGAGTTTCCCCATTATCTGATTACTGTCTGACTCATGTAGACCTGGAGTTTCCCCCTTATCTGATTACTGTCTGACTCATGTAGACCTGGAGTTTCCCCATTATCTGATTACTGTCTGATTCATGTAGACCTGGAGTTTCCCCATTATCTGATTACTGTCTGACTCGTGTAGACCTGGAGTTTCCCCATTATCTGATTACTGTCTGCCTCGTGTAGACCTGGAGTTTCCCCATTATCTGATTACTGTCTGACTCGTGTAGACCTGGAGTTTCCCCATTATCTGATTACTGTCTGACTCCTGTAGACCTGGAGTTTCCCCATTATCTGATTACTGTCTGACTCATGTAGACCTGGAGTTTCCCCCTTATCTGATTACTGTCTGACTCATGTAGACCTGGAGTTTCCCCATTATCTGATTACTGTCTGACTCATGTAGACCTGGAGTTTCCCCATTATCTGATTACTGTCTGACTCATGTAGACCTGGAGTTTCCCCATTATCTGATTACTGTCTGACTCATGTAGACCTGGAGTTTCCCCATTATCTGATTACTGTCTGATTCATGTAGACCTGGAGTTTCCCCATTATCTGATTACTGTCTGACTCATGTAGACCTGGAGTTTCCCCATTATCTGATTACTGTCTGACTCCTGTAGACCTGGAGTTTCCCCATTATCTGATTACTGTCTGACTCCTGTAGACCTGGAGTTTCCCCATTATCTGATTACTGTCTGACTCATGTAGACCTGGAGTTTCCCCCTTATCTGATTACTGTCTGACTCATGTAGACCTGGAGTTTCCACATTATCTGATTACTGTCTGATTCATGTAGACCTGGAGTTTCCCCATTATCTGATTACTGTCTGACTCATGTAGACCCGGAGTTTCCCCATTATCTGATTACTGTCTGACTCCTGTAGACCTGGAGTTTCCCCATTATCTGATTACTGTCTGACTCCTGTAGACCTGGAGTTTCCCCATTATCTGATTACTGTCTGACTCCTGTAGACCTGGAGTTTCCCCATTATCTGATTACTGTCTGACTCATGTAGACCTGGAGTTTCCCCATTATCTGATTACTGTCTGACTCACGTAGACCTGGAGTTTCCCCATTATCTGATTACTCAAGTGCAGGTAAATGCGTTGATCAGAATCAGATTTTGTCACTTGTTATTAGATCATTAAGTGTCAGAGTTTGTGAGGAGAGGAAATATCTTATAATGATCAGATACTGAAAGTATGTCTTGTTTTCTGGGAAAGGTTGAATGTATTGAGCCAGCTTCCTGGACAGGAATTAAGCCTAAGCCTAACAAGGGTAAAAATCAAATCAATTACCAATATAATCATTATATACTGACATTATTTGTGGTAGCTAAGAGCACAACACTTTCCACCAGTTTATAAACACAGTCTATGAACTCATTTATCACTAAAGTCCTTGTCTCTCAGTAAACAGCAAGCTTGTGCATGTGGTGGGTTAAGGTAGGACTGATTACCGGTGATGGTGCTGTTATGGTCATCTCCTGGGATCCATTTCAGCTTCACGGTCCTGTTTTTACGTTCGGCCAGCACCACATCCTCAGGGGGTTCAGGCACATCTGAAACAAGTACAGTATACAGCGTACTGCACACTGTGAAAGCAGCAAACTGTCCAGTCTACACTTCTTCCTCTTACTCACCCAGTACTGTAAGCAGCGCCACTGCAGAGTCCTGGTCCACTGGAGTCCTGGCCACACAAATGTACACACCCTGATCTCCGAAGCTCACGTTGATGATCTGAAGCATCTCGTCCTCCACCACATACCTGTTGACAGTCAGTGAACACAATGCACTGAGCAGGACACTCATACACCTCCCTGAAGAAGAGCGGCAGCTCTCAGGCCTCTTACCCTGTGCTCTCGCTGTCATTGAGAGCCACACCATCCTTCTCCCAGATAATCTCGTAGTCATCAGTGAAGGATGGGTCTACCTCAGGCTGGCACGAGAACTGGGCTGTGGTTCCTACCAGAATGCGCAGGTCTTGAGGAGGGTTCACTATTCTGGTGGGCGCTGAAACAGAAATTCAACAGACCTGTTTGAGGTTGACGTGTTTTAAAGAACTAAAATTCAGTGTACAAGCTTGGAATTTGACTATGAATTCGTACAGTACTTACTTTCCTACAGTAAGAAAGATTTTTTAAACAAGACCAATACTGGGACTAAACTTATACAGTTTAAAATGTCAATAATAATTAAAAATAAAACTCAGTCCAAACCTGATTCTTCTTTTCTTGTCATGATATATATACACACACACACACACACACACACACACACATATATATATATATGGTTGCTGGACTAAGCATTTTAAAGCAAATTACACATGTGTGTGTGTGTGTGTGTGTGTGTATTTATATATATATATATATATATATATATATATATATATATATACACACATATACAATGATAAGATATATATAAATAGATAAAACAGTGTCCTGATATATATATATATGTATATCCTGTATATATATATATATATATATATATCTTATCCTATCTTACAAGAAGGAAAACACCTTCTTTACTTCTAATGTAAGTGAATGGAACCAGAATTTTTTCTTAGTTATTTTGGTCTTTTCTTTATTTCTTTTAGTCCATTTATATACACTAATTTATACAATCTATTATTAAATACAATGTAAAGGGCAACAGGTATTTTCAAATTATGTCAAAAACTGGAAAACCTCACAAATGGAGAAACAAGGTTTCCTTCTGACAACAGCGTTACACACAGATCAGCAACAGGTTCAGATCTTTGCAGTTTACAGGAAAAACGCTGAAATAAAGAGACTCAACAGTCAAAGTGATTAAAAATAAAAAAAGCCAGAAAAAAACAGGTAATAAGAATTACAAATACGGACACCTTGCTGAAGAAGAGTAAAAACTTGCTCCCCAGAAAACTGGACATAAAGAATTGATTACTGTACCACACAAAGGTCCCACTGACCTACTACAGGATATGAATATTGTCTACCTGGGTGTTTATTTTGACTTGATTTCCAAACTTTCAGACATCATCAGTTGAAAAAGATGTGTTGCAGGAATATGTGAGTATTTGAAATGTTTTTGTTGTAAATGAATAAACGAATCGCTGCTGTTGGAACAAAACCTTCTATCTCCAAAAGGGTAACTTTACAGGACGAGGAAAAACGTTTTCCAATGTTTGTTTTCCCAAGTCATTTTGGACCATTTCTGTTGGTCCGTTCATTATGAAAATTTGACACAACTTACAGGGAGACTACCTTTTACATATTATATCAAAAAATTAAAAACGACAAAAACTGAGATACAAGGTTTTGTCCCGACAGCAACAAAAATACTTAAAATCAGTGTGAATTGGAGCTTATAACTCATTTTAGCCATATCCATGAGTGACACTACAGCTGGGGGGTGAAACATGATATCATTGGTCATTATTAGTTGTCCCTGCCTGCCGGTGCATGGTAATATCATCAAATACCAGAAAATGTTTCAGAGATGGGGCAATCAGATGGAAGATAATGGAAAATAAGAATTTTGGCTTTTAAAATGGTATGAAATGATGTATCTTACATGCTTATTATGACCAGGAAGATTAATCAGATAAATAGTGATATTTTGATTTTTAAATCAGGTTAACTTTAAGCTTTAACTTCACTATTTATACTTATCTCAAAAAGGAATTTCGGTAACACTTTACTGTAGGGTGCTCTTTATAAGGCTTTATGACACCTACATAAGCTGACATAACCCTACATAAATGCTTATAAATGCTTATTTCAATAGGTGTAATCTGTCATAAAGACTACTTTAGCAAATTTTGATCAAAACTGGGAACTGTAACCTTTACTGGAATAAGCGCTAATAAACATTTATGTAGGGTTATGTCAGTTGTCATCACAAGCTTATGTAGGTCTCATAAAGACTTATGACCAACACCCTACAGTACAGTGTTACCGACATTTCAATCATTTAAGCATAAGCCTTCGGATTAGAATGCATTTAAAGATCATGAAAACATACACCCAGTCATCTTCGTCCAAAGTTTAAGCTGATTTTAAAAGTTTAGTTAACTTCAATGAGTGGATGCAGTTAAAAGATCTGAAATCGAAACCCTGAATCCAAACATGACGTCCTTTCTTGGTTCTCTCTGAGGGAAATACATACACAGAAATGGACTTCTGCTGCAAATTAAGACGTCTCCTAACCTTGACCTCACTTCTGATAGTGAATCAAAGACAGGAACAAGTTATTAGCAACTTTCAAACGAGTTTCCACTGATTTTGGTACTAATTTCAGACTGAGGAGCAAAGCGAGATCATTAGGAACCTTCATCAGAGACATCTCTCTCGCACCTTTGACCTCCAGCGTGGCGGTAATGGCAGATTTGCCCTCTGTGTTTTGGACGAAGCAGGAGTACTCGCCCTCATCCTCTCTCTCCACACCGTGGATCTCCAGCGAGCCGTTCTCATGCACACTGAACCTCGACCCCTCCACCGGGCTGGCACTGTCCACCTTACTCCTGAAAGAACATCAGAAACTATGAAGTGTAGCTGCTCCGCACGGTTTGAACGTTCCGTGGAGCAGGACTCCTGAAGTGTTTTGCCATAATAACAGCCTTTTAGTGTGGCAAACGTTTGGTCGCTGCTATTTTGCACTTTTGCCTCACTGCACATGTACGGTGTAACACTTTACTACAGAGAACACATTTCATCTATGAACACATTTATAACATGTTATAATGCATCCATAAGCCATTATAAACAGGACTATAAATATTTTAAAAAATGAATTACACTGAATTACACTTTTGCCATGTTATTATACATTATGAATTGTTAGTATAATGCATTATAAGTAGTGTTAATAACACGTTATACTGTCAGTGCCAAAGAAGTCAGCCCCAGCTTGGAGAGCGTAAAAGTAAAGACAAACACAAAGTTTATTTTCTGTGATTTCCGGTATTTTATTTGTCACCGCTGGTGCTGTTAGAGCTGCATTTTTGGGGCTTCAGTCCTGAATATTCAGATGTTACAAACAGTGTAATATTGGATATGCAGTGTTAAGTCAGTGCCAGGCTAACGGTGGTGCACATTAACAGTGGTGTACATTGACTTTCCCACATTGGGTGAAACACTGATGGCAGCTCTAGTGTAAACTCTGACACTTGAAGCCTGTAATGAGCTTTATTGTTTGTTTTAGTGTTTCAGTAAATCTTTCAGTTAATACCTCAAATTCGTTGTACTTGTGATAATGACAATAAAGACCTAAAAAAATAATAAATAAAGCCTCACTCTAAACACTGGAGAAGGCTTTAGTACAGTACGCTTCACTGTACTTAGAGCGGACAAATACAACTTATAATTTGTTATGAGCAGTACTTATAATGCATTATGCTAACAATTCGTCATTCATAATAAGCATGGCTATGACATATAATGCATTTTTATAAATATTTATAGCCAAGTTTATGATGTCTCATGAATGCATTATAACATGTTATGAATGTGTTTACAAACGTGACATTCATAGAAAGAGTTACTTTTTTTTATATGTTAAACTTACATATAAAACCAATAAAAAATGTTAGATATAAGTTCTCCATAGAGGATGTGTTCATTTATTTTACTTTTTAATAAAACATATAATTTGACCAGGGCTCTTTAAACTTCTTTATATGTTTGTATGAGTTTCCTCTTGCAGCACAAATCACTGGTAGGATGTTACTATAATAAACCACCTACTCTGATTGACCAAGGCTGATAGTAAATACTAACATAGCTGCCACTGTTGTTGCTTAGAATCTGCCTATTGTGTTTTTCCCCACTTCTGGCAGCAGTTTGTGAAATTTAGAATATGACTTTTGGAATTTTGGCTTCTCAGTATGTTTGATTTATTTCCTCTACATAATGATGTGCTGCCTTTCAATGCAAAATTACATAAAAAGCCCAGTGTAATAATGTAGCAAAGTGGGTTCTTAGAAGAAAATCTAAGAGGGGCCATATAACAGAAACTACCAATAAAGTCTTAACTTAAGATCTAGCAGCTCAAGAAAAGATTTTTCACAATTTTGGGTTACAGAAGCAAAAAAAATTATTTTAATTTAGGAATGAAACTTTTGTACTGATGTACAAAAAGATCAAACAAAACTGAAGTGCAAAACTGAAGAGTCGCCGCTGCTCCGCAGTTTCAGTCTCCATTTCCCAAATGCTTTAAAAATGCAAAAAATGGACTTCCACAAAGGGGTTTATATTGTACTGTCTGCAGACTGTCTGTAATTGGAATCTTATAATAAATCTATAATAATTTAAAAACAAATATGTTTTAAAGTGGCTTAAAAAGTCATTGTCATTGGTGGTTCCTATCACCATCACTGTGAACAATTCTGACTCTGTTTCTCAAGAACGGAGCATTTCACACCAACTTGTCAATCTTAACCATTTAATTATGCAGAAATTTGGAAATTCGGTGGGGTTCTCCTTTAAGACATGAATCACAGTGCAAGCCTGCTTTCAGCACTTCACACAGAACGCATGAGAATGTAGAGCTCATACATTTCCTGCTGACAAAACACACACACTGTACAAGCACAAATAACCCTGTTTACATCATGAAGCCTCTGCTCTCCCCACAGCCAGTGCTGCTGAATAAAGTGGGGCAGCGGAGCGTTGGCCTGTGAGGGCTGCTGTGGCTGATATAGTAAGACCTGCAGTGCTCTCTGCTGGTCTGGGATGAGCTTTGTACTCACCAGCTGATGGCTGAGGGCGGAGAGCTGAAGACTCTGCAGTGCATGATCACTCCCTTCTCCTCCACCGCCGAGTACTGGACACCGTCTTCTGTCAGGATCAACGGCCGCAGGTCTGCAAAGAGAATTATTGTTACACGTTTAACTCTGAAATGATGGAAAGAAGTGGACGTTTCTGCTCTTTAATTTAAGGTTAATGGTGGTAGTTCTCAGTGCTCTCGTCACATTTATTCTGGCATGTAAGAAACATGAATATTTCTTTTATTTTTATACTGTTTATTACAAACTACCATTCTGAGCAGGCAAACACAAGACTCGGAAGACGCTTCACAGAAAGTACTACAGGGCATCCAACAATAAAGGCAGCACGGAGCTTCTCTTATACAGTAATAGACATCATAAAAGAATAAAGAAATCCTTTAATTCTGCTCCCGGACTCTACAGCAGCGTTCATCAACACATCTGTGATTTACACAAGCTTTTGTTCTTTTAAGAAACAAAACCTGTAACACACATTAAGGCCCGTCCCATTTCACCCCTCGCCCCTACCGCTTGGCTCTTAACCTGTCTGTATCTCTGAAGAATTGGGGGGGGGGGTGATAATAAATAATTGCCCCCCTCTTTGAAGGCGTATGATCCCTAAATGTAACTAAAGCCCAGAAGTGAGGAGCTGAACTTTCCCCTCCTCTGCTGTCCCTGCAGACGGGCAGGGTCGCCTACAGAGCGGCGCTGGTAGCTGTTAATGAAGTGATGCTCTTTTATTAGAGGGTCTCATTTCAGAGGGAAGATCTCAACCACTGCCCTGTAGCTCAGTTAGGGTGACACTCGAAAACAAGGGGTAGGGGTAAAAAGAAGAAATGGGACTGGGCCTCAAACCCATTGCATTCTCATATTAGAAACTATTGCACTCCTATATATTGTTGCTGTCTGGGCCAAAACCTCGTATCTCCATTTGTGTGGTTTTTTTTGGCATAATTTGAAAAAAAAAAAAAGGTTTCAAATTTAAAGTTATGATTTATATTGTGTCAAAATTTCATGATAAACAGACCAACAAAAAAAATATTTCTCCATTTACAACCATTAAAAATGAAGAATGTTCTTCCTTGTGATGTAAAGTTTCGTTCTGATAGCAGCAATATGCGATATTATAATTAATCCTTAATTAATCCACATAATTCCTTCTGTTTCTGTATTTTGTCTCTTGCCGTCTGAAATGAATGAAAATTTTTGGTAACACTTTATTTGAAGGCTACCTACATAAGGGCTTCATGACGCACTCATAAGCACTGAATAATGTGTTTATGAAGCTCTACTTGAACATTTATTAAGTGTCGGTTCTCGCAACCTGACATAAGATGTTTTATGAAATAAATGACATTGTACTGACATAATAAGAATAAATGTTGAACATATTTACAGCACTAAACATTTAAAACACTATACATAACTGTTTATGTCAGCATTCTTAAGACGACATTGTACTGATATCAGGTGAAATATGCCTGGAAACCACCCCCTCTTCCCTCCATGGCGTGGATAAGATGATTGATGCAATTATGTATAGGGTTTAAATATGTTTAGTGCTGTAAATATGTTCAACGTTTATTCTTATTATGTCAGTACAATGTCATTTATTTCATAAAACATCTTATTTCAGGTTGTGAGAACCGACATAAGCACTTAATAAATGTTCAAGTAGTGCTTCATAAACACATTATTCAGTGCTTATGAATGTGTTATGAAGCCCTTATGTAGGTAGCCTTCAAATAAAGTGTTACCACATTTTTTAGCATATTTATTTAGTTGATTTAGTTTCGTTTAGATTTACAGGGACACCCACATTAATCCCATTTCTGTAAATGTGCTAGTTTAGCCAACTTTGAGTTAAGACTTTTACATTTAATATCCAGAGTTCTTCAGAACTCTTGGCGGAAAGATTGGTGGAAGTCAATTTAAATAAACTATTTTTTTGCATTTTATAACTTCTTGTTTGCACAAACCTCAAATAACTCACACCTCCAGAGTGTTGTGTAATTGTTTTGGGTAAGAAAAGTACCAAGACATTTTAAGTAAGTTACACTGAAACTTCTAACAGGTAATAAGTTGATAACAAGCTGAAAAGAGATTTTTCGTAGAAACTCTTCGGAATAACAAACTAGTACATATAAACAAGCTCACATAAAATGTCAGTGTAATTTCACACATTTAACCAGATTATGAATAATAAAATGATAAGAACAGAGAAAAAAACACACAAAGGATTAATGTTTACTTCTGTAGCCCAGTTTTGGTTCTGTGGAATAGACACATATATACATTACAAGGTTCTTCAAGTGCCTTTGCACTGGGTTTTTACCCCAAATAACCACCTAGTAGTTTGAGATTTGTTTGGATTCACTTTCCTACTTAAACATGTAAACATATTGAAAAAAAACACACATTCACTCTCAGAAAAAAGGTACGACTCTGTCACTGGGGCAGGTCCCTTCTTGTCACTGTGGTGGTCCCCTCAGGGGTACATCCCAGTACCTTTAGTCAGGGAACATAACTGTACCAGAATCCACTGAGATGATATTTTCTAAGACGTATTGACTCCAGACACCCCGTCTCATCTCCAGGCTTTTTATTAAATGGCTCTGCTTTAAAACAGTTTATAAAACAATACAAATATCTACTTTTCCACTGGGAAAAACTTATTTAAGGTACACAACTGGACCTTAAAACCACTGCTGTACCAGTCACAGGGCCAGTTCCCTAACCTCCAGCCCACGACTGCCCAAGGTGAGTGAAAACCTGCAGCCACAGCGGCCCTTCGCGGAAAAGACTGGACAACAATTTTGCGAAATCGATGGAGTTCCCCTTTAAAGGTGACAATGTCTATGAATGTATCACTGATGATATTACGGGTTTACGACTGTGCCAGCTTCTGTGGTCCGACCAGCTTTCTGTGCTTCAGCGTTATCAGTTCACACCGAAATCTCACCTATGATCCCCAGAATACCACAATCCTGCTCAACCAAAGGAAAGATATATCACATGACTCTTACAGTGGGAATTCTGGCTTTGAGAGGAAAACGCAGCCCTATTTTTTATCTTCTCTCTCTCTTCTTGAAAAACAAGATAGAGCTCAGTCTCTTGTTTTATCTGGTCAGATGAAAGCAGCACATGCTTTGCTTACTGCATGTGAATGGGAAGAGGAAGGACAAACTTGTTAGCATATAAAAGAACCTCATTTCCACAGGAGGAAGCTGAGGGACTCGAGGCTGTACGAGCCACCTCATAAAGGAACAACACTCCTCATTATACTGCACACTCCCTTTCACAGAAAGCCCAACCGCACTGGCCATATCAGTGCTCTCCTTATGTCCAGGGCAACACCAACAAAGAAGCAGGCGTTTATTCTTTTGCCGGGTAACATTGTGCTGCTTTCCTGTGCTTTCTATTCAGGCTTAATGGACTGAAGGCAAATCTCTGAGCATATGTCAGAGCAGATTTGGTGATTCAACTGCAACAGCCAACTGTGACAGTACACTGTTAATTACTGCCAGGATTTCATGATGTTAAACACGACTTTTTCATAATAAAATAAAGGTTTTTTTTTTTTTTGGCAATAAATTTATTCAACAGATTTTAAGATCTTTTCTGTAATTTCACAGCAAATAAATGTGTTCTATCAGGTCGAGGTCAGGACTCTGTGCAGGCCAGTCAAGTTCTTCCACACCAAACTGGCTCATCCACGTCTTTATGGACCTGCTTTGTGCACTGGTGTTCAGTCATGTTGGAGCAGGAAGGGGCCGTCCCCAAACTGTTCCCACAAAGTTGGGAGCATCAAATTGTCCAAAATCTCTTGGTGCTGAAGCTTTAAGAGTTCCTTACACTGGAACTAAGGGGCCGAGCCCACCTCCTGAAAAACAACCCCACACCATGATCCCCCCTCCACCAAACTTTACACTCAGCACAAAGCAGTCAGACAAGTACCGTCTCCTGGCAACCACCAAACCCAGACTTGTCCATCAGATTCCCAGATGGAGAAGCGTGATTGGTCACTCCAGAGAACACGTCTCCAATGCTCTAGAGTCCAGTGGCGGCGCTTTACTCCACTGCATTCCACGCTTTGCATTGCGCTTGGTGATGTAAGGCTTGGATGCAGTTGCTCGGCCATGGAAACCTATTCCATGAAGCTCTCTACGCTGTTCTAGAGCTGATCTGAAGGCCACATGAAGTTTGGAGGTCTGTAGTGATTGACTCTGCAGAAAGTTAGTGACCTCTGCGCATTATGCCCCTCAGCATCCGCTGACCCCGCTCTGTCATTTTACGTGGCCGACCACTTCGTGGCTGAGTTGCTGTCGTTCCCAATCGCTTCCACTTTGTTATAATCCCACTGACAGTTGACTGTGGAATATTTAGTAGTGAGGAAATTTCACGACTGGACTTGCTGCACAGGTGGCGTCCGATCACGGTACCACGCTGGAGTTCACTGAGCTCCTGAGAGCGACCCATTCTTTCACTAATGTCTGTAGAAGCAGTCTGCAGGCCTAGGGGCTCGGCTTTATACACCTGTGGCCATGGAAGTGACTGGAACACCTGAATTCAAAGATTTGGATGGATGAGTGAAAACTTTTGGAAATATATATGGAAGTATATATGGTGTAAATCTCGCTGCCACTGGACTCTGGAGCAGTCGAAACCCATTTTGTGGAGTGATGAATCACACTTCTCTATGGATGACTCAGGGTTTGGCGAATGGCAGGAGAACATTACCTGCCTGACAGCATTTTGCCACTGTAACATTTGGTGGAGGAGGTATAATGCCATAGGGTTGTTTTTTAAGGGATGGCCTAGAACCCTTAGTTCCAGTGAAGAGAAATCTTAATGCTTCACCAGGACATTTTGGACGATTGCACACTTCCAACTTTGTGTGAACAGTTTAGAGTCCTGACCTCAACCCCATCAAACACCTTTGGGATGAATTAGAACAGAGATTGTGAGCCAGGCCCTCTCGTCCAACATCAGTGTCCGACCTCACAAATGCGCTTCTGGTCAAAAAATCCAACAGACACTCTCAAAAATCTGTAGGAAGCTTCCCAGAAGAGTGGAAGCTGTTAGAGCTGCAAAGGGGAACCAACTCCATACGAATGCCTATGGATTTAGAATGGGATTCAGAAAAGCTCCCGTAGGTGTAATCTGTAGGTTCCCCAATATTTCCTTCTGCTATAATCTCTTGTTTATTATTTTTGCAGAGTGTGTTGTATCCTGGGCAATTATTTTAAAAGGTAAAATTGATTCAGGAATAACAGGCAAAGCATGCTAAGAGTTTCACCTCCTGCTTGCTGTACTCACTCATGATCATGATGTTCGCATTGGTCAGTATGGTCCCATGTCGGTTGGAGGCTTCACACTGGTAAACTGCACTGTCAGAAGGGCTGGCGTTGTGGATGAAGATCGTGTCGTCATAGCCTCTTCTGTTACCTGCTGGAACCTCTGAAACAGACACGGATACAAAACAGCATCAGAGAACATGCACCTGCATCCTCAGTCATTTTAATATTACTATAATTAATTAATATGATCATATACAAGCGAGATTTCCTAGCAAACCTTCTATAAATAAGTGAAAACACTCATCTCACTCAACTGGGTGTAAACCGATAGGAATAAAAGAAATAAAGGGGTCAATCTTTACCCGTACTTCTCTGCCAAATGGTGACACCCATTGGTTTCAAAATATTTACACATGAATAAGCATTGTGGATTTACAATAGATTATAATAATACATTTTATTAATTCAACTATTTAATTAGGCTAATTTGGGGGAAAAATAGTATTGTATATGTAAATATTTGCACCAGTATGAGTGACAGTTCTACACTCTTAAAAAAAGGATGGTGCTTTCAGGGTTCTTCAGCAAAGAAAATGGTTATATCTAGAACCGTGGACACATAAAGAACCCTTTGCATGATTAAAAGGGCTCTTCAGATTGACGCAAAACGTGCTGTAGATGGATCTATATAGCAACAGGAGAACCCTTTTGGGTGCTATGTAAAACCCTTTTCAAAAAGGTTCTATATAGAACCACCATCATTTTTAAGAGTGTCATTTGGAAGTGGAGCTCCTTGTGATGGAGGCACTCAAACGTTTCAGCTCTGGGCCAAAAGAGAATCAGAATCCTTGATGGATCACAGAGGCAAACTGCAGTTGTTACAGTTGTAACCATTTATGTAAAAGAATAAACACTTTAATCATTTAAAAAGATAAAAGAGAACGAAGATAAAGAGAAATTTGCAACATGAACACAAGATTTAAGTTCTTATGAATACAGTAAAGTGACTGCGATAATAAATATTAAACATCTAGTATAAAGCAGTTCAAAATTTTTGTACTTATACGGCAATTTGATCATTTTACCCAAGTAGGCAAAGGTGGTGTTAGGAGTCTTGCCCAAGGACTCTTATTGATATAGCGTAGGGTGGGGGATTGAACCCCAGTCTACAGCGTAGAAAGCAGAGGTGTTAACCGCTACACTAACCAACCACCATTGTACGTTCTACCTCTCAGTTATTGCACACAATGAATATTATTACACGTATGTACAGAACAGCTTGGTATTGAGTTTTGCACAGATGAACCATAGTATCATACACTGAGGGAGGAGTTATAGAGTTTGATGGCCATAGGTAAGAATGACCTCCTCTGGCGCTCCTGTGGTCATTTCGGTAGAATGAGTCTTGCACTGAATGAGCTCCTGTGTATCATTTCAACAGTAGTTTGGAAAAGAAAACCTGCCGAATCCACGTTTCACACCAAAGAGGACACTTTGATGAAGATGAAACTGAGTGCTGCAAAATAACCTTTTCAGGTTATTGTTTTATTACTTAGGGGGGAATTCCACCAATTTTTCGAAATGTCAACTGGAAAAGTCATTTAGAGTGGTCAGTTGAAACGCCTCATTATAGAGACACTTCCTGAGTTGGATCTCTTTATAGTGGTAGTGATAGAAACCAGAATTCATGATGTCTTTAACTGAAGTAAAGCCATATTTACTATCCAAAACCACCAGCGATGGACGAAGTACACAAACCATGTACCTGAGTTAAAGTAGAGACACCCATAGTAGAATATTCCTCCAGTAAAAGTAGAAGTTCCTCCCTTTAGACCTCCACTTGAGTAAAAGTACTAAAGTATTTCCCTTCAAATGTACTTAAGTATAAAGTAAAAGTACTAAAAGAGTAATTCTGGCTCTGATGCCCTGTTATCATTTTTATAACCAGACTGGCTTCATGAACTCATTTCAGGTGAAAGTCCTCCAGCGTCTCTCTTGGTAAACCAGTCTTTTAATAGAACGTCATTAATTAGTGACGCTGACGTCTATTAAAATGATCAGAAGCACAAAACACCGAAGGTAAACAGTTTCCATCAGGGAGAACCGAGTGGCTCTGAAATCACTTTTTACACACAAGCAAAGTTTCAGTTTCAGATTTATTTACAACTTAGTTCCAAGTTTAAGTTGAATAAAAACTGGCTTTAAACTCAGGATCACAGATGAGCTCCTTTACTATGTTGATCTGTAGGCGTCTGTTCATAAACATAAACCAGCCCAAACTCATTTACTATAAAATGAAATGGTGTTTGTAGAAATTCAGAAAAAAGCCGCGTCAGTCTCGACTGCATATGTGGACATATTTCTATATTGTGCTCTATTTACACAAAGTTAGGTTAGTTCATCATTTATGTTGAACAGACTCTCCCAAAGTTTTACGCTGCTGCGCTGACGTTGAACCGCGTGCTGCACTGGGTCGGTATGACCAACAGGTCAAAACCAGCTCTAAACAAAGTGACCGCTGGGCCCTGATTGGTGCTCTGGCTTTGCGCTTCTTTCGTTTTGACATGTTACGTTTTTATACACACAGAAACCAAAAGGAACGACAGATTTCTCAAAATGTAGGAGGAAAAAGTCGGATATTAGACTCTGAAATGTAGTGGAGTGAAAGGAAAAAGTCGCCCAGAACGGAGAAACTTCAGTACAGATACACCAAAAATACTAAAGTACAGAAACCAATTACATTTACTCAGTTACTCAGTTACTCAGTTACTCAGTTACTGTCTACCACTGCTTCTGAGTTTTGATATGTAGTGTTCATAATAGCACAACAGTGGTCATGCAGAGAGAAACAGTCGAACCTTTGAGAGGACGTCCATTTACCCTCCACGCCACGGTGGGGGTCGGATTGCCTGATGCAGCACATTTGATGACGACATCAGCACCGATCATATTCAGCTGGCTCTTGGGTTCTACATCCCACTTAGGAGGTTCTATACAAAACAGTGACATTTAAGAATAGTTAGGGTCCCCATACATGGTTGCTAACAGCAAAAAAAAAAGTAAAGTTTTATTATTTAGACCATTTGAAGATGCTGCGAACTTTTCTTGGGCCAATAGAAATGCTCCAAAAGTACCAATTACCAATTACCAAATACCAATAAACAATAACATTCATGCTCAGCATTACTGCATTTAAACTACAGCATAAACATTGTAACTTCTCAAACACCAAAATGTGAGTCAGAGCATAAATAAATAGATAAATAAATAGATAAATAAATAAAATGCTTTCAAATTTGCAGAAAAATGCCACATATCAGTATGTCTACCATAAAGGACGTGGATTTTATTTTGCATTTGACTAAATTTCACTGTTTAATGTCTGACATGACTAAATGATTGACATGCAATAATAATAACTCAATGTATCTATAGTCCCAAAAGTATTCGGATAATAAACGCATATCTCACCTTCTACCGTCACATGGAAGTAGTGCACAGCTTCTCCGTGGGCATTCTTAGCCTTGCACATGTATATCCCTTCGTCCCCTTCCTTCACATCGTCTATGGTGAGGAGCTTGCCATGATTCTCCACCACGGCCCGGTCAGGAAGCTTCAGCCATTCAATCTTCGGAGTTGGGCTGGTGAAGTAAAGGCCACAATGAGTGACTTATGGCCACTGAATAAGCGCTGACCTCCGTATGGCATTTAGAGTGATATTTGCAGAGAGACTGCACTGAACTGGACTGGACTGGACTGGACAGTGTCCGGTCTGACTTTATCTGTGTAATGTCCTGACTGGGCTGTAATATAAAGCATGCTGAATGTTATCATCACACTTATAATTATTGATGCAACTCTGGATTAGTTATGCCTATAATATGTGCTTTTAGTTTACTTCATACCACTCAGTGCCTTCTGTAATGTAAATACAACACATATGTCATACATATGCTATGGATATGCAAATAGATATACTTTTATTTTTATTTCTCTTGTACTTTAACTTATGTCTAGATTTATTTCTATTTTTCTGCACAGTTTATGTAAGTTTATGTGCAATTATATGTTTTGCTACTGAAACACTGCAATTTCCCTTCGGGATCAGTGAAGTTCTGTCTATCTATCTACTAACAAATCAATAGCAAATGAAGTTAATTTAATTCCTTTGAAGTTCCTGAGATTCTAGGTATTAAGTGGGGAAGTGTGACGTACAAAGTATAAAGTAGAAGTCTGAGGTACAAAATACAAATTCTAAGTCTGAAGTACAAAGTAAAAGTTTGAGGTACTTAGTACAAAGTAAAGGTCTGAGGTACTAAATACAAAGTAAAAGTCTAAGGTATAAAATAAAAAGTAAAAGTCTAAGGTATAAAATACAAAGTAAAAGTCTAAGGTATAAAATAAAAAGTAAAAGTCTAAGGTATAAAATACAAAGTAAAAGTCTAAGGTATAAAATAAAAAGTAAAAGTCTAAGGTATAAAATACAAAGAAAAGGTGTGATGTACGAAGTACAAAGTACTAGATAAATCCTTGCAAGACAGCAGAAATAACTTACATTTGTTCTCACCAGGTTCTAGATATTAACTGGGTAAGTGTGAGGTCCAAAGTGCTGTTTAATTATTTTGGGTAAAAGGGGGTAAGTGCCCAGACAGTCTAACCACATTACACTAAAATGCCCAATCTGATTATGGACATAGTATAATACATCATAACTGTATTACAATTTGGAGTAACAAGGCAGTGATGCAAATTAATTAAACAAAACATGCAAAAATGTCTATGTTTTTGCTGAGATTAACATGTTGGAAAAAATAAAAAATGAAATAAACATGTGCCATACTTCTCAGGCCATATTTAATTAATTTTTTTCAATATGGAAATAACAGTAACTGTGCATTAAAAATGTGCAGAAGTGTGTTCAAAGGTGCCAAACCTTTGCATTATTTTTATATGTTATAATATAATATAATATAATATAATATAATATAATATAATATAATCATGTATTTAACATTTAACCTAGTTATATTAGGCGATTCAGTGTAATCTAGTTAGACTTTCTTGGAACTCACCATCATAATAACTCAAAATAACAGCCTTATTTACTTTGAAATGTGATCCTCACACCCACCTGGTTAGTATCTAGAACTCAGGGGACTGTAAAACAGCATTATGCAGTTAGAGAAGCCTACTTACTATCCTTCACCAATGCACTCTAACAGCAGTTCCTTTCCCTTCACGATATGTGTGTACGTGCGGTCACCAGAGGGCGACAGTAGACTGGGCTTCCTCTCCAGAATGGAATTTGCTGGAAAAAGAGGGAGACCATATGACAGGTGAGATTAAACGCTAAGCCTCTGCTTAGAAGCACATATGTGCAGAATCATTAAATGATACACTTTATTAAACACAAATCATGGCATATGGCATTGCATGAAAGAAAAATAATAGTTTCAGTGCCGAATAATCAGGTGCAACTCCTGGTGCTCCTGGTGAAGCATTCGAATGACTGTGATCGTTTGTTTCATGCTATTGTAGTAAAGCAGCCGTAGTGAACAGCACTCACCAGAGCTCCCGCCCCCAGAGTCGGTCACTGACTTGGCTGAAATGGAGTGGTGGAAAAAGATGGAAAACACATGGATGCACAAAATCATAAACTCAAATCATAAATGCAATGAACCATAAATGAGATACTTCGACATCTGCCAGCTATGATTAAAGTTGCAACCAGGGATCTAAAAAGCCATTTATGGCTTTGTATTTATATGTAAAATGCATATATATCATATCATAACAATCTTAAATCTACTAATTATATCTAGTACATGTCATTCTACACCTGATATTATAAATATTATATCATTCATCATTACGTGTTATGAAATAATGCAATTACTGCAATTACTTGTTTATTACTTGCCAATAGAACAAAACATTTCGCCTGGACAAAATTACTTATAACAAGGCAAAATGTCTAGAAATAGACTTTGAAAGACTTTATATTTTTACAACAACCTTAAATATTATATATAATGATTAGATACATGCTTTAGATCTTACTTTTCTAAACACACTGCCAACATGCATCTTATGTGATGAAGGGCTAAGCGCTTATTTTAAGACATATGCTTAAAACAAAGTAAACAGCCTGCCAATATAACTAAATATTAACTAATTTATTAACTGCTGCTGGATATTGTTTTTCATTCCTTCAATAAATGAAATGAACGTGTAAAAAAACTCATCTTTTCTGGGTGATATTAAATTTGGTTGAGCATCTGAAGCAAATAAGTTTGACAAACATGCAAAAATGAATATAGTAAAGAAAATGACTCAGGGCAAAGGGCTGGCTCTCGCTCTGGGTTTAATTTCAGGATGGCTACCGAAGGCTGCAAAAATCCCCAGTTGTGACTTTAATGCCGGCCAGTGAAAACAAAACTGAAGTCCAAGATCATGACTGGTGCCAAATAAGCTCTCAAACACACAGTGGGTGACACCACATGTCCGACATGCAAATGAAACACCATGACTTTACCAACCCCACGTCTCAGGTCAACCTGAGTGATTGTCACAGGCCTGGATGCCATCATGTGATAGGATAACAACACATTGCTGCTGTCATAACAAACCTTGAATCTCCAAAACATTTCAATTGAAAGAAAAATGTTCTCAAACACCTCAATCGCTCATTTGATGTAGTATGTAAACATTATTAAAGATAGAGTTCACTGCCCAGGCCATACAGTCCATAAGTGGAAACGAATCGCAGAAACAGCCCATTTTGAATTCACTGGTTTTGAGTTGTCTTGTGAACAGTTCTCAGTCTCAGTCCACCTATCCTGGTCCTGAAGGCATACAGCACAACATGTATGTATGTAGCACATACAGAATTAGAATAAAACAATCCTCCTTCACAGTAAAATGAAGCTCTGCTGATCGTTCAACACAGTTTAACGGTAAATGGCCTTAAACACAGGAGTTGATGTAGAACTGCTGATTCAGCCCTTAAACCTGAAGATCAGGTGGGCTGGTCACCATAGCAATGCAGACAACAATCCCTCCTAGCTAGTAGATAATGCAAAGGTAAAGAGAAAAATGTAACACAAACATCAATAATTTGGAGACAAATGGACTTCTTTACGTTTATAATCACTCCGGTTTGTTTGCCGATACGTTTCATCTGCAATGAGAAACTGGCAAACGCTCAAAAGCCACAAAGCTGAAGCCACGGCTTCTTGTTCCACCTTAAATGGTCCAGCAGTTACATTCTGAAGCCTCGGTACCATTTAAGGTGGAATGGGAATATTCAAACACGAAGCTGGCGAATGAGAAGCGACTTCAGCCTCGTAAAAACCCAACGTTGAGAGACATTTTACAAGAAACTGTTCTACTTTTGTGAAAACGTTTCCTGCTGGAGATGCGAGAAAAGTGATTACAGCTGAGCTGAAGCTTAAAGCAGAGCAAAGTGCTCTTATACTAGTGCTGTAACATTTGACAGGGGAGAGACGAATGCGGATGAAGCAATGAAACCAGGGATAGACAGAATTCGAAACCCACAAAACCACAAAATCAGTTCCAAGTCAAAACACGAAAACGCCAAAAACCACCAGCTGAAGTACCAAAAGGGTGAAACCAAAAGACGAAGTCGGTAGTAACGAGAGAAAAGGTCATAACATGCAGTCATAGGATATCTAGAAATCGCTCGGTACGTTCTTATGGTGGAGAAGCAACACCTCGCACCGAATCCTGCTTTGGACCAGTCTTAAATAGTGCCAAAGTAGGTCAACCTGTACAGGTGCGTCTGATCAATAATCAGGAGACTGCGAGTCCCGAGTCATGTGATCTCCCGATGCCGTCTGGGAGATGGAGTCCGAGACAGCATCCGAGTCCGCCTGAGGCGTGACAAGTACATCAGCACAAACTGAGACATATTTACAGCCAAGATGGTAAAATGGACATAACATGTTGTGGCTCCCAAAGTGGTTTGATATTTATTAAAAGGATAAAACGGTTTTTAGCATTTGGGCTGCCGATCCCTGTGTTAGGGGATATAGAGAGGTTTGAAAATGGTCAGATAAAAATAGAACAAGACCGGTTTAGTTACATAAAACCACACAGACATCATACGTTGACCTCAGTGGAAAAACACTGACCATTTCTACTGGTCAGTTGATTATGAAAGTTCAGGGCAGCTGATGCTTTCAGATGATATAAAAACAGAAACACATGGAGTAACAAGGCTTTGATATGACGCCACCAGCATTTTCACTCTCAAACTCGCTCTTAAAGTGAGGTGCGGTCACATACTGCTGGTAACGATGACGGACATGGCTGTCTTCTGGACGATGGTGCGAATGCGGGGGAAAGCGGCGAAGCAGCAGTAATCCCGCCGGCTGTCCTTCTGAACGGCGTTGGAGAAGTACAGGTTTCCATTCAGGCCCACGGTCACTCTCTCGTCCTGCTCTATGTGCTGCAGACCTTTATAAGAGCCAGACAGGGTGCAGAAAATCCGCTCAGTACCTTAACTTTATGAGTTAAAGAACCCTTAGTAAAGAACCAGAGGGTTCTCTGAATCATGAAAGGGTTCTTCAGACTGATGGAGAATGTGCTGTAGCTGGTTCTATATAGAACCTTCTTAAAAAGGGTTTCTTTATTGTAACAAGCTTGACATTAACAGCAGAAGAACCCTTTTGGGTGAACCATATACCACGAATTCTACATCAATCTGAAGTGGTTCCATACAGAACCATTTAGCTTCAATATGGAACCCTTAGGCAAATGCATGGACTGTATCGTGAAAGTGTTCTTCAGATTGATGGAGAATGTGCTGTTGATCGTTCTATATAGAACCTTCTTAAAAAGGGTTCCTCTATTGTAACAAGCTTGACATTGTAACACCTTTTTGGTGTTCAATCTGAAGAATCAATCTGAAGAACCTTTTAATCATGCCAAAGGTTCTTCATGGTTCTATATAGAACCGTTTAGCTTTACTAAGGCAGCTAGGGAAATACAGTATATGGACGGTATCGTGAAAACGTTCTTCAGATTGATGGAGAATGTGCTGTAGATCGTTCTATACAGAACCTTTTCAACAAGGACCCCCCCAAAATAAAAGGTCCCAAAAGGGTTCCTCTATTGCAACAATGTACCAGTAGAAAAAGCCTTTCTCCCCATACAGAACCTTTATTAAAAAAGGCTCTGCACAGAACCATTACAAAGCATTCTCGATCAATCCGAAGAACACGTTTATGATGAATTCTTTAATCGTGCAAAAGGTTCTTTGAGTGCTGATGGTTTTATATTGCGGCTTGTAGGACCATCTTTTTAAGAGTGTTTGATGAAAACCAGTTGGGTGTGGTTCTCTAAAGAACCCATTAAAAAATGGTTCTGTACAGCAGCAAAAAGGGTTCCAGTATTGTTGAGCCCAAGAGCCTTTTTTGGTACAATATTGAGCCGTTTTTGCTGAGAGTTTTGAAATACACTCCACTGTGTTACTATAAAACATTTTAGCAAATGCAGAACAGCTATGATTTCGCACATACGATCACTTTATGAGGTAATAAGATTTGTCTTGATTCGGGGGTTTCAGCCACGGCGCGTTCCGCTGTGTTTAGAGCTCAGCTCGACGTTGCAGATCCTTTCACATTTTAATTTCCTGTTAAAGGCAGTGCAGCAATAGGATGATCATTAAGAGGATTTCTCAGTAGGTTTTACCACACAGTAAGTGCCTCTTACTAAAATCAACTCAAATGAGAGCAGACTCACATTCCTCCAGGACCAGCTTTGAGTAAATTAATAATTGCAAAAGGAAAATAATTAGGGGATCTAACATTTTATTGTTTGGCTGAATAATTTCAATATTTATTTTTATACAAGCAATAAACGCCGATCAGCCCTAACATTATTGCCATCATTTCTATGCTCACTGTCCACTTTATCAGCTCCACTTACTGTATAGCTGGTCTTTGTAGTTCTACAGTTACAGACTGTAGTCCATCTGTTTCTCTGATACTCTGTTACCCTGTTCTTCAGTGGTCAGGACCCCCATGGACCCTCACAGAGCAGGTACTGTTTGGGTGCTGGTATGAGTGGATCAGGCACAGCAGTGCTGCTGGAGTTTTTAAACACCTCAGTGTCACTGCTGGACTGAGAATAGCCCACCAAGCACAAATATCCAGCCAACAGCGTCCTGTGGGCAGCGTCCTGTGACCACTGATGAAGGACTAGAGGATGACCAACACAAACTGTGCAGCAGCAGATGAGCTGTCGTCTATGACTCTACATCTACAAGGTGGACCGACCAGGTAGGAGTGTCTAATAGAGTGGACACAATGTTTGTCCATCTGTTTCTCTGATACTCTGTTACCCTGTTCTTCAGTGGTCAGGACCCCCCATGGACCCTCACAGAGCAGGTACTATTTGAGTGGTGGATCCTTCTCAGCACTGCAGGATTCTACTATCTTTTCGAGTCAATGTTCTTTTTCAGTACTATACAGAACCATTTTTGCTGAGTGTACATCAGTGAATACTGGCATTAAATAATACACGTGAAATATGCTTTACTGCATTACTGTAGTAAATACTGGATGAATCTACGAAGAGTAACATCCAAAAAGTCTGGCCAGCTCTTACTGTGAGGTCTTTACATGCTTCCAAATGAAGGATCATTTAGATCCTGCCTGAATTCCCAGATGATGTTACTATTGGAATATAAGACGTTGACCAAAGGCATGTTCTACTTCAGTCAGTCTGACTACATGAAGAAATCTAAGTTCATTTCCTCTCCCCCACGCTATCTTGTAGAAAACCCATTTAATTATTAAGTGTGTTGTGGACTATTACACTTAAATTCACGCCATGCTTAGCAACTCACCAATGGTCATCCAGTAGATCTGCAGTGGTGGAATTCCTTTGGGCGGATTGCATTCCAGAATGACTGGCTGACCCTCTTCGACCTCGATTGGCTCAATTTTCTCTTTTGGGAACTTGGGAACATCTGGAAAAGACGGCAGACACAAGGCGAGGGTTCAAATCATGCAGATGCGATAATGCACTTTGCCAGCAGGGGGCAGCAAGTGGCCTGTCTGTCTTCTACCAACGTGAAGCAGGTTTTGATTTACAGCACTTTCCCAACCTTGATCCCAAAGCACAGTAATAACACACGCCATTACTGCTGCACCACCTCATGTCAAACTGCACTGAGTGACTGAAAAGCAGCCGTGTTTTGTCACTAGTACCCCCTGTGGCCTGGTTCCATCGGCGGAAGATTTATGTGGTGGTTTTTAGAGCACTGTGAGGAATGTATCTGGGAGTACGATGAAGAGAACGGCAAGTCCATTTTTCACCCGCTCCATCCGCCATGTCCACACATACAGGCTCAATGAAGAGAGAACAATGCTCAGGGGTTTTGTGGTGGGCAAACACAACGGACATCCCTCCCCCAACCAGGGCTGGAGCGGCCGTTTCAATGGATTCTGTTCTCTAAATCACACTGAAAGAACTGTAATGGAACACTGAAATGGAAGAGTTATACTTTACTCACTGGGAATAACGAATTCGATTTCCTCGGACATGGCTGTTCCAAGCTTGTTGGAGGCGTAGCAGCGATAACTGCCCTGGAATTCTGTGAGGTTGCCATTGTTCGGAATCACGAATGTGCCAGAATCTTCTTCGGTTATCAACCTGGGGTCCTGATAGGGATCAAAGTCTTGCCCATTCTTTGTCCATTTGAATCTCAAAAGAAGAAAAGCAAATAGAGAAACTAAGTCCTTAACCTCAGAAAAAGGGGTTATACAATAAGAGACTTTCAAATGTCTACAGTGACATGAATTATATTCATCTATAATACTTTAATCTCCATAGAATATTTGGGTGGTACTGTTCTATGTATAATACTTGCGTCGAATTCTATGATAAACTAGGATAATTGTTCCAAATTACTCCACGATTAGTAATACTACCCTGCAAAAAATGATACTTAGGCAAGTGAAAACATCCTAAATCTCGTTAATATATCTAATATCTCTCATTATGGTTTTCTTATTACTGTTATAATGCTCTATTCAGCACATTTTAGATGTTAGAAGTGTCTTGCTCTACTGGCTTGTATCAAGAAATATCTGTTAATAAAATATAATTATTTTTCTAGACAAAATAACTCAAATATTCATGTAATATTCTTGTAACAAAACTTCTTGATAAGCATTAGAGCAGTATAGACTGACTATAGAAATAATAAAGAACCATATAAAGTAGTGAAGTGTGTGTGTGTGTGTGTGTGTGTGTGTGTGTGTGAGCGTGGTCATATCCGATGTAAGAACCGGGCAGATTTCACCAGCCGCTTTGCGTCAGCTTTTTATTTGTTTGCTCTGTATTGTTTGTGGTATGTTTGTGATTTGCTTTGTTCTGAATTCTCCCTGCTGGCCTGGGAAGCAGCCGGAGCCTCTGCATCGCGGTAGCGGAGTTTGACTAGACTTCAAGCTGGGACACTTTTCATGGCGGTAGCGTAGGTTGACTGGGCCGTGAGCTGGGCCAATTATCATTGCAGTAACGGTTTCATTAGGCCACTTGTGGGGTCACTTGTTTGACAAGGTCATGAATGGAAACACTTTGCACCATGATAGCAGAGTTTGACTAGGCCATGAGCTGGTGACTTGGCACCATCACAGTGGAGTTTGATTAAGCTGCAAGCTGGGTGACTGTTGACCACAGTAGCAGACCTGGACTAGGCCACTATTAGGAGATTTTACCCTGTAACAGTAGAATCTGACATGGACACAAACTGGGACTTTTAAACTGTGGTCATGACGTTTGAACTGGACACTTTTTGTCACAGTAGTGGAGTTTGACTGGGCCAGTGACACATTTCACTATAGTGGCAGAGTTGGGCTACTGATGAGCCGGGACACTTCACCATGCTAGCTGTGTTTCAGTTGGCTTTGAGATGGGGATTTTGCACCGTGGTAGTGGAAATCAACTTGGCCATGAGCTGGGGCAAATTTTGCCATGGTGCCAGAGTTTGACAAGGAAGCAAGCCAGGGTTTGACTAGGCCATGGATTGGTGACTTTGCACGGAGATAGGAGAGCTTGACTAGCCTATGAGCTGGGGGTTTACACAGTGGACCGTGCAGTTTGACTGGGCCACGAGTAGAAGATTTTGCATGACAGCAGCCTGACAAAGCCGAGAGCTAGGGACTTTTCTCCGTAGGCCACGAGCCGGGACACATTTCATGATAGTAGAGCCTGAATTTTCTTCGCAGTCGTCAGGTTTGACTAGGCCGCAAGTCGGGGACCTATGCATCACGTTCAGAAGAGTTTTTATCCTTGCCAGTTGCTTGTGTGTTTACACATGTGTATGTTTTGTTTGCTGCCCATTTGAAATGGTAAAACATCCTTGGGTTTGAGAGGCACTATGTGAATTAAACTTATTATTATATACATTCCTGCCATGCGACTGCAGTTCTTTTTCATAAAGCAAATAGCATCAACCACCCAGTATTGACAGTCTTTTAAAAATGTGCAACAGACTGCAATGTGTATGCATATGAGAGTTTTCAAATTGAGGTGATCATATCTAAAATGACATCAAATAATCAGATAAGGCTTTGAAATATTCTTTGAAATGCTGGAGCTGTGGCTGTTTTTGAGGCGCACTTGGCAGCACTAATGAGCCAGCGTCTGTGGAACGCGTGAGTACATGTGCACTTATGTGTGTGTGTGTGTGAGTGTGTGTGAGTGTGTGTGTTGGGGTGGGGTGGGGTATGGAAGGTTGAGTGCTTACTCTGGTTCAGGGTTGCCTGTGGCTTCGCACTTCACGGTGAAGCTTTCATCAAAGGGGAAAGCGATCAGAGAGGCTGGAGACTGCTCCGTTATGGAGGGCAGCTGTTCAACTGGGTAAAGAGACCACAGGAGAATCACTCACACTACACTATTACACCGCAGAGGGAGAGAGCTATTCATAGACTTGTGTGCTTGAATGTTGAGATATTAAATAATGGTTATGGATGGTGATGCGTGGGTGCTCGAGAGGACCTAACGTGACCTTAGGCCTTGATTCTCTTGAATTCTTGATTGTTCTCGGGTCAAATGAGCTTGACAAGCTGCGCAAAATGCTAAACATAATTATATGCTGGGGGACAAAAATAATCAGAAGAACTGTAATCATAATCAATGGCTGAACCACGACCTGAGGTCAAGTAAACAGCCGGCTGGTGATTACTGACTGGAGTTTGTATTAGATTTAATGAACACCGATCGTTCCTGCCATTTAGGGATTACTCAGGAAGTTTAAGGGCAAAGACAGACTAACTAGTGTAACATTTTCCTAAAGTAAAGCTATCAGCTGAGATCAGTTCTCCGCTGGAGAGGAAAAGGAAAAGGCACTGCGTTCTTCCATCGCTGTTACTTTCCTCCGCTTTAAATCAATAAAAGAGCTGAAATGTTCTATTTCCTCCCGGCTACTTATACACGCTTGGTCACGAATCCAAAGTTCAACCTTGTGAAAAAGCAACAAGAACAGCACAATCATTTGCCTTTGACACGTGTCTAGTGGTTTAAAAGGTAGAACCGATATTTACAGCACCTGGCTGACGCTCTTATCCAGAGCGACTTACAATTTGATTATTTTTACACAGGTAGGCGAAGGTGGTGTTAGGAGTCTTGCCCAAGGACTCTTATTGGTGTAGTGTAGGGTGCTTGCCCTGGTGGGGGATCGCACCCCAGTCTACAAGGCAGAGGTGTTAACCAGAGGCAGAGCCACAGTCTCATGCCAGCAGTTTCACTTCAGCAGCCACTTGTTTTGATTTTCCTTGAGGTTAATCCGCATTTCAGTCATTTTACGTGGGTTTCCAATAAATATGCGATAAATCTGCTTGGGCTAACATTATTTTAACATATTTTAAGCTTTAGGCTAAAAAAAACTGAATGGTTTGAACACATATAGAGGTTAACAGGGTAAATATTACACAAACTACAGCTGATGTGGCCTGGGTAATCTAATGGGTTATGTAGACATACGGCTCGATTAACTTACCCATACTATGGGGGTTTATGTGGATGCTTACACTACATGTGCAGGAATAAAACTGTACCTTAAGCAGGATTAAACCGAGCATCATATGAAGCTTTAGGCTAAAACAAACTTTGGTTTTTTAATGTACCCTGCTGAGAAAACCCCAAAACCAGTAAGTGCTTCTTTTTTGTTTCTGATGGCTTGGTAATATGTTTTGCTTTATGGTTTAACCGGTTAGCAGTGGTTAATTCGCATATTGGCAACCGTTTCCCTTCCTGAATGGTAAGGCGACCCATATAACCAGCCGCTGTTCACACCAGAGACATTATAAAGGAGACCGGCCGCCAGTTAAAATAGGAATTGGACGCTTATAATGCTCAAGGACTTTGTTTACATAATCTAATCGAACTGTCCTACTGCACCTGTTTCACTGGCCTGAAACCACTGGAGTGACTGTGGCTCTGCAGTCGGAATCGGACCCTTCTCGGTAGGACGCTGGTTAATATGCAGCTGTTGTAGTAACTAGACGAGTCGTAGTAATGAGTAAATAATTCCCTCTTCCCACCAATTTAGCTGTGAAGCCGGCTTCCCATGATATCTGGCCTTAAAGCTTGCCCCTCACCAACTGTAACCAGCCACCCCTAAAATGAAACTCTGGCTACACCACTAATTCTACCTTATCTCTTAAAATGACCTGCCCATAAAACCCCTCTGTCAGTACCATCCCGCTGTGATTTTCAGCTAAGCACCTGGCTGGCTGTGGAAATGTACTGATTGTAACAGATAAGCCCAGGTGGCTGCAGGAGCTGTGTAGCAGCTTAGCCACACAGCTAAATCGCAGCTCACTTCACTACCTTATGAATACTGTGTAGTTATTAGCTTACTAACTCATCTTACTACATTACAAATAGTGCACGATTATCATCTTAGTACGATACAAGTCGTCCACATTTGGACCGACTGCTGACCAGAAAAGGTCTGCAGATCATTTAGGTGACACATTTCCGCCCATTAGGGTAATTCGGCCTGTAAAGTAAACCGATTGCCTCGTTTCAATTTAGAAGTCTTATTTAAAATATAATATTTTCAGCAACACTGTTTTCTGTCAAACGGCTGGAATTTGGTCTGTATGATAAGGAAGCCTGGTAGAAGAGGCGACTTCAGGACATTTTCTGCACTTTTCACTGCTGTTAATGAATTTTTGAAGGTTGAATTTTATTTTGACAGTCCTAATTTCTTAATTTTGATAAATGTCAAATTTTTCCAGGCTCCCGAGTGGCGCAGCCAAGCGTTGGCCCTGTCATCAGGAGATCATGAGCTCGATCCCTGCTACAGATGTCCGTAGCCGGGAGTCCAAGAGAGCACAATTGACCTCGCTCTCTCTGGGTGGGTAGGGTGGCCCCCCTTCTCCCCCCATCAGTCAACGCGATACTAGCCAACGTGAAAGAACTGGCAGTTGCCGCTTTCCTCAGAGCACGTTCGGCTGTCCAGTGCCGTTGTGTGAGCGGCAGTTCGAAAAGACGTGGTGGCTGGTTTCGCAGGTCTTAGAGGAAGCCTGTGCTGGCCTTCACCCTCCTAGCATTGATAGCATCGTGTGATTGGGGGAGTCCTAATTACACTGGAATTGGAGACGATTAAATCGGGCAAAACATTTTAAAATAACAATAAAACCTACACAAAAATAAACTGCACAGCCACAGTTATTTGATCAAATTACAGACACTGTAGGCACATCTGGCTCCATTTCTAGGAATGAATAAACATTTTAGCACGTTAGCTACAAGATCCACCCACAAAACAGCTACACACATTCAGACGATGAAACACATGATCAACAATGTCAACTACACAACCACACATGCCAGATGGGGGATGGATCAATCTCTGGATCAATGACAGAATGAGTAAATCTCAGTATTAGATGCAATTCGTCTACAATAACTAATGGGTGCTCCACCAGATGGGATGAGGTCGTGTGATAGATCAGTTGACTAGACAGGCATGAGATTAAGAGAGAATGTGGTGGTCACTAAATCTGCATTCAGTACCACTTAATAAAACTTACGGTTTACGTGAGCTAAAACTAGAAGCGAAAATCCAGGGGCAGCAGGGAAACAAACAAACAAACAAACAAAGAGATAAACATGCAGCAGTTTGTTGAGATTCAAGTCAAGAGAAGAGCAGCTGAAAAACAGGAACATGCACATTGCTGATAAATAATTAAATCAGTGCAGGATTGACTTAAACTGAATTAGAAGAGAGTAACTCAAGAACTGATCTGCTCTCTATAGATGATATTCTGGAGGCGCCAAAGATATATTGTGAATAATTTAATAGTAGAAAAAAAAATACCCCCATCTTGTTTCCAAGGAAACAGCAGGATGCAAAACACTATAACAAACGATACCTGCTTAAAGCATGAAAGAGGAAACCTGTTTATATATATATATATTTTTTTTTTTAGGTCAATCAATCAATCAATCAACCTTTATTTTGACTCGGAAGTACATTGAGGGCAACCCCCATTTTCAATGTAGCCGAACATTTACAAAAACAGGGATTGACATGACAAAGAAAATAATAACTACATTTAATCATTTTAAATTAAAAGAAATTTTAAAATAACAGTGAATAAAAGATAAAAGTAGATAAAAAATAGAACTTGAGATTTAAATGGTAAGAAATTAAGATCAAAAATAGATAAGAAATTAGTAAGGTAATAATACAATATCACAAATTAAAAAAGTAATGATAAAAAAAACCATATTAAATCTGATGACTGCTAAAGGCAGGGATGCAGTGATATCAGAATTGTATCAGTACCATTACAATAAAATATCTGCCTCAGACACATGGATCACATTTAGGTTTTTACCGCATTTGTAAACCTCAAAACCTCAGGCATAAGATTCTGACCACCTCCTAGTTTCTACCCTCATTGTCCACTTTATCAGCTCCACTTACTGTATAGCTGCACTCTGTAGTTCTACAGTTACAGACTGTAGTCCATCTGTTTCTCTGATACTCTGTTACCCTGTTCTTCAGTGGTCAGGACCCCCATGGACCCTCACAGAGCAGGTACTGTTTGGGTGGTGGGTCATTCTCAGCACTGCAGTAAAACTGACATGGTGGCAGGGTGTTTGTGTGTGTTGCACTGGTCTGAGTGGATCAGACACAGCAGTGCTGTGCAATCACATGGCCACATTTAGGCGTGTAGAGGTGGTCAAGACAACTTGCTGAAGTGCAGACCGAGCATCAGAACGGGGAAGAAAGCCTTGTTGAAAGTCAGCCACGAAGAATTAAGGCAGGTCTGAAGGGAAAAGGGGGACCAACCTTTACTAGCAAGGTGTACCTAATAAATTGGTCAGTGAGTGTATGTGTGTGTGTGTGTGTGTGTGTGTGTATATATATATATATATATATATATATATATATATATATATATATACACACACACACACACACACACACATATACACTCACTGACCACTTTATTAGGTACACCTAGTAAAAGGTCTTAATTCTTCATGGCAGACTTTCAACAAGGTGCTGGAAACATGTTAATTTATTTTCACTCACAAAGAAGACGGACAAGCACTGGGTATGAATCACAACTTACCCTCCAGTGGAATATCCAGTGCATTGGTGAACTGCCTACAGCTGGTATTGAGGAACGCCCCCAGAAGAAAGGCTACACCTAGTCTCCACGGCAACCGCATCACTGGCCACACCCTCTGAGCTGCGTGCAAGAAAAGACTGACGCCAGGCCAGCACTCAGTGCATCTCACTCCAGTTGTAGCGATGGACTCGTGACCTGTACAAGACACACATACACTTCTGTTACCACCCACTCACCAGCTGCTCAGCCACACAGTGAAGAGAACACCCTCCTACAGTCCTGCTCAGAAGTCAGAGACCACCCTGTATTTATTTATCTTCCAGTCAAAATGGTCACTAAGCACAAGTTATTCATTTTTCAGCACACATAGAGCAACAATATCCTAGCGCAGTGTTCATAAGGCTACATGACACATACAGTACATAAGGTCATCGTGGCAATGTATATAAACCTACATAAGCATTTATAAACACTTTGTCGTTTGTCATAAAGGCTCCATTTGCCAACTTTGATGTCAAGCTGAGATAAAATTTATTTCTTTAATTCTTTAATTTATTTCTTTAATTTCTTTGATTTATTTCTGAAATTGGCTTGTCATGATGACACAATGCCGATAATATTACCGAAGAAAACCTCGTATCTCCATTTTTGACGTTTTTCAGTTTTTAATTTAATTTTTAATTTAAAAATGCCTATATCCCTTTACATTGTTTGCAAAATGACTTGGAAAAAATTCCGGTTCCATTGACTTACATTAAAAGAAAAGTAGGTTTTTTCCTTCTCCTGTAAAGTTGATATTTTGGAGATACGAGGTTTTCCACCGACAACAGCGATATACAAAGTCAGACTGGTTGAACAAAAGTCAGCATTTTCTGTGGCTCTTAAATAAAGTGAACTTCACTGAGTAGCCATCTAAAGGATTTTAGCCCCTTACATGGCCAGGGCCGACAGGAGGGCCTGTTGGATTAAAGTTGTATTACAAACGTCTGTAATGTAAGAATAGCTCAACCGGTTTGCATTGAAGTAGTTACTGTAGTTACTGAATAATAAGCCTTATTATGTCATAAGCCTGGCATTGTAAGGAGTTAATCTGTTATATCATCAGTATTATGTCAATTATGTCACTATAATATACACAAAGCTATAAAGTCACGTGCTATAATGTTATTTTACCCCAAAAAAGTGTCAGCATACAAAAAATTGATGACTTGAGACTTTTTAGGAGATTCTCAAAGAACCTGCAGACACGCCTCCAAAGCTCAGTCTGAGAAGCTGGTTCATTTTCTGAACTAATCAAGCCCATTCAGTGGTGCTGAGGTCTGGACTCTGGGGCGGTCAGTCCATCGTCCAGCTTCTTTGTCTGATGTGTCCGTCTCCTTTTCTCAGTGAGGTTCTTCTTGATCAGCTACACGTCCTTTCAGACCCACAGCGCTGAGTGGTCTTCTCACAGTGGAAGGATGGACAGAAACCCCTGTGGATGTTTTCAGATCTGAAGCAGCTTAATCTTCTCCTCTCTCTCAGAGATCAAAGCTTTAAGCGCTGTTTATCTGATGGGGGCAGTTTTGGTGTCCACCAGGTTTTCCAGGTGGTTGTTAGGAACCTCATTTTCTCTGTAACTTTTAGACTTTCACTATTGGACACTGATGTTTTTCTATTCATTCCCTTTTGGCTTTCTCCGTCTTTATGCAGGTGGAGTATAGATAAGGCTTTATTGTCACTCGCGTTATACGTGGTACATTTACATTTACGGCATTGGGCTGACACTCTTATCCAGAGCGACTTACAATTTGATCATTTTACACAGGGAGGCCAAGACCGTGTTAGGAGTCTTGCCCAAGGACTCTTATTGGTGTAGTGTAGGTTTTTGCCCAGGTGGGGATTGAACCCCAGTCTACAGCGTAGAAGGCAGAGGTGTTACCACTACACTAACCAACCACGTGGTACATGAGGTGGAACGAAATGGTGTACTCAAGGTCCCAGTTAACTCCCAAAATGAACAATAAGCAATAAATAGTAAGGTGCTAATAACAGCAGCATGAGTATGAGGTAGAAAGTGCACAGCTTAATACTGATAACGTATAAAGTGACATGTATAGGGGTGATATAGTAGAGGCACTGACTCAGTAGAGCAGCAGAGATCTAAATATCCTAAAAAATGATTAACTTACTTAATGGCTGTTTGGACTGGACATTAAATACATGAAGGGTGGACTTTTGCACAGCACTGTACATCATTTCCTCAGACAGTCCCCCCACCATATGCTCACAGTAAGAGCTCAGGAACACACACACACACACACAACCCACACACACACACACACAACCCACACACCATGCATCACCAACAGAGAGCACCTGCATCAGCAGTTCCTGCCCGCTCTCCTCTTTGCTTAAAATGAGGGGAATCTCCATATTAAAGCTTTCTATTGCATCCTCCCTGGAGACAGATGTTGCATCTCTGTTTATTTTTTGTCGGCATGAGTGGCAGACACACATTTTCCCCGTCTTCCATTTCATGGCGCAAAATACAAAAAAGAAGGCATGGAAATAAATAAATAGGGGCCTCCCGCGGTTATGATAATTCACAGCAGATGTTGCAGAAATTATTCTGAATTATGGATTCATGGCACAATAACAGAGCCAGATTTTGATTAGCTGGATACAATGGTGAGAATAATGGGCATAAGGCTGACGCCTCGTCCTTCCAGTGTGAGGCTGCCTCGATATTCAAGTCGCTACACAGAAAATTACTGTAGCAATTCTGCTGGAAATGAGCCATGGCTAAATGTCAAGATTTTACTCTGACATTAAGGTCTACTCTGTCTGTTCTCCACTCTCTGGACTGATTCAAACGCACGGAGGGTTGAGTAGTTTCAGTAACCTTTCGTTACCTGACAGGCAGCGAGGGCCCGGGTGAAGACAGTCAGAACACAGGCTCTTATTCCAATGAGTGCTGTTACAAACCTTACATGGGAGGCTTTGTTTAACCCCTTAAATGGACAGGATGCACCGGTGGGCCCACGGTTTTATTACCCACGTCTATAACCTAAGAACATCTCAGCCAGCTTTCACTGAAGTCCCTGTATTTACTGAATAATAAGCCGTAGTGTGTAAAAAGCCGGGGATTTTAAGGGGTAAACGAACAGCTTGGCGGAAAATAACTGCATGATTTTCCCACTTTTCCTAGATGTAGTTGATCAGCCAAGACATGTTTGGGGTCCAAACTTTCACATTAGAGATATGAGACCAATGCTAACAACCACTAGAAGTAAGTAGTCACTTTCTGTAAGTACTTCCACAAAACGTCTCTTATCCTGCACAAACCTGTATCAAGGTCCTTCATTAAGGGCACACAGACCTGTTGGTTTGGTTTCGGACGTGCAGTACGACCTACTGTAAGCTATAAATATTACCAAATCTTCTCCGTGTAGCTGAACGCTGGGGATGACTACACTAGATGATGCTCATCAGCCCATCAGATAGTGCTGCTCTGAATTCCGACTCCAATGCAGAATATGACTCCCCTTTATGTGTACAAACAAACTTTCAGCTCAAAAACGTTAAGAACAGTTATTTATACATAGAAACAATAGAAATCATGAATGTAATCTACAATGTGTGCACAAGGCACAACAATGCCTGGAAGGCAGTTGAAGTTCAGCACATCACCTATAGCCTAAAATAGCTGCATTCAGCTATACGGGGAATTTTACACAGTGAATTTTTTGTCCATATTTGTAGTTCACGGTAAGTCATATGGTGTCCTGACCTTTTTTTTTGTTTGTTTTTTTTTTATTTATACCCAATTATCTCCTCAATTTATTCGTCTCGCTAGTTAGGACTCCCCCAATCACACGATGCTGCTCACGCAACGTCAATGGACAGCTGAACGCGCTCGTCGGAAAGCGCCAACCGCCAGATCTGTTAAGTCAGCTGCCAGACGGCTGCTGATCGACTACATCCGGGGTTAGCGGAACATCGCTGAAGTATCCCTGAAGTTCCTTCAAGTACTAGATAAAAAAACTACACTGTTAGAACTAAAGGTTCCGTGCAGATACATTTTTCCTTCATCAAGGTACAAACAAAGTTTCTCCAGGTGAAAAGTTGGTATTGGTTCCTTTTCATAACCGAATGTTTTAAACCAGAGCAGTAGAGTAAAAGCCTGGAGGCGAGGCGAGGCGGGGTGTGTGGAGTCAGTCCAGCTTAGAACAGATCATTTCAGTGGATTATGGTTCAGTTATGATCCCTGACTGAAGGTACTGAGATGTGACCCCTGGGGGTACCACCACAGTGATAATGGGGGGTACTGCCAGAGTGACAGTTTACTACATTTTTTTTTTTCTCAATTGGCCCCTCCCAGTCCTGTCCATGTGTCCGTGTTGTGTTTTGATCTTCCATGTGCATTTGTTTTGGTTTAGTCCAGCCCCTCGTTTCATGTCTTCCTGCCTGTCCCTCGTTTACCCTTTGTTCTTTAAGCCCTGTGTTTGCCCTTAGTGTTGGCTGGCCTTTGTTTGATCGTGCTGTTTGTAGTGTTTGATTCTTGTTTGAGGTTCTGGGGTCTTTATTGCCATGCCTGTCCCGCGATCTCTACGTGTTGGCTATATGAACCTGGACCGTTCTGACCATGACCCTGGATTTGCCCTTAATAAATCTCACTCATCTCAGCACGTGCGTCCTCCTCGCTCCACGTTATATTTTGTAGAGAGTGTAGAGTGTAAGTGCAGTCATTAAAGACACAACTGGAGGAAATAGTCCAACACGGGTAACAAAGACTGAAAGTTAGTCCCAGTTAAAATAAGACTGTGCTAACTGGTACAATTAGCTTTGCCTAGCTACCAGTAAACCAAAGTTAGGAGTGATCTCACAGTCCGGAACTAATTAACTTCCATTCATAGTTTGCTGCATTAGGACTGTCTTTCCTGTGGAGTCTCCGGGGCATCTGTTGATTAGCTCTTCTCGTTTGGGCTGTGACCCAACTCATTAGATTACTTGCTTTTTGCCTCTAATTAGTCAAACATCCGAAAGCAAAAGAACCACTGATGACAACATAAAGATCATTAGTCAGAGAGAGAGAGAGAGAGAGAGAGAGAGAGAGAGAGGAAGAGAGAGGGAGAGAGAGAGGGAGAGGGAGAGAGAGAGAGGGAGGAAGGGAGAGAGACAGAGAGAGAGAGAGAGACAGAGAGAGAGAGAGAGAGAGGGAGAGGGAGAGAGAGAGAGGGAGGAAGGGAGAGAGAGAGGGGGAGAGAGAGAGAGAGGGAGCAAGTGAGAGAGGGAGAAAGAGAGAGGGAGCGAGAGAGAGAGAGAGAGAGAGAGCGCGAGGAAGGGAGAGAGAGAGGGGGAGAGAGAGAGAGAGAGAGAGAGAGAGAGAGAGAGAGAGGGAGGGAGAAAGAGACGGAGGGAGAGAGAGAGAGAGAGAGAGAGAGAGGGAGAGAGAGAGAGAGAGAGGAAGAGAGAGGGAGAGAGAGAGAGGAAGAGAGAGGGAGAGAAAGAGAGAGAGATAGAGAGAGAGAGGAAGGGAGAGAGAGAGAGAGAGAGAGAGGGGGAGAGAGAGGGAGAGGGAGAGAGAGACAGAGAGAGGGAGAGAGAGAGGGAGAGAGAGAGAGAGAGAGAGAGAGAGAGAGAGCAATCTCAAAACCTTGGCAAATCTCACTCAACGCCCACCCTAACAAAACATTTCCATCCTTCCATAAAGTGCTCGGAAATATGACACATAAAAAACGGAAATGACTTCTTTGAACCAGACAAACCAAATTAAAGCCAAAAAGAAGGATTTAGGTGGGCAAGGCTGCTCAGGATTCTAAGCTCTTTATTTCAGCAGTGGGACGCACTATAAGATAGCTACGCTCCACCGGCTTCCCCACTCGAACCCCACCAGCTGCTTCAGCCGCTGTGCTTTTTCAGTCGCAGCAACCTCTTCCCTCCTCTCCTCCACTTAATCTGCTCCTTTGGTTAACAAACCCAATAGGAAACACCGGGGTCAAATGCCAGGGCAGGGAGATGTAATTGAATAATTGACCAGTGTGCGAAAAGGAGTCGATTCCCTTCATTTCTCCGGTGGGGGGGCCTCTTGTTTTCTCCAAGGGGAATGAGCCCCGCTCCGCAAGCCTGCGTTTCTTGATAATGGTATTAACTCTGTCTGGGGGCTTTTACTGAGTCGATGCTGGTTGCTCTGACCCTCAGGATGACCCATGTGATGTCATAGGAAGAGCCAGAGACGAGGAGGGGGTGGGGTTGGGATCTGCACCCTTGTAATCACAAAGGGTTCTTGCAAGCTCCTCAGACCCAGAAACGTTGCCTTAAGCACCACCACTTCCTCCCAGAGTTCTCTCTCTCCCTCCCACAGATGGTGGCTAGTGGTTGTAGACGGATTAGAATCAAAAGGTAGAAGGCTGGGCTAATTGGATTGGACCATTTGGCAAGATGAAGCGGCATTCTGAGATCTTCATCCAAGACAATGTGGTCTGAATTTGACCTATGGGGCCTTCATCCATCCAAAAGCCATTCAGATGGACTGCATCTCCAGTCTAACTGGTGCTCAGCTGAATTTAGTTTCCTCTTTATTGTTCGACACCTAGCAGGACACCATCTGGATGCGGACGGCTCGTAAACCACGTGGCTGGACACGAGGGACATGTGAAGTTTAGACTTGCCATGTAACACAAGTGTCCATTCACAAAAGCATCTCAGTAGTAGAGTGATGTTTTTGAATGAATTGAATCGAGTAGGGAGGAGGCAACGGTCCAACATGCATTAGTATCTTTACACAGGGGCCCTATTCTGGGATCAGCCACCTCTTCTTAATTAACGATTTTGGCCAATGCGTGCTAAACAGCAGAACTGATCCAGAAACAGCCTTCCTGCTCTGCAAATGCTCATGAAAAGGGAAGACTAAGGCCTACTTAAGGACCTCAGGCTGTTTCCTAATCCTCTCGCTCAGAGCTGGAGGCTTACGCCCGAGCCGGCCGAAGCTGGCAGGAGGTTAAAAGCTGCCCAGCGTGGGAAGGCCAGGGTAACCTTTGACCCACGCTAGTTCTGACACTGCCTGGGCACAGTGGTCTAAGACAGGTGCCAGAAGAGGAGGAGAGGAAGATGGAATCTGGGGCAAGGAGAATCTGGAGCTTTTCAGCTGATGGATGGTCTCCTCTCTCTCCCCCCACTCTCTCGCTTTCCTACATTCCCCTTCCTCACCATGAGGGCTCATTTAGCCCTGTGGATGACTATAAATCAGGAGAGTGGGAATGTGGAGGAATTAAGGTGCCAGAGGGAGAGGCACAACGTGACTGCTTAGAAGCTCAGCTCACTGGTGGTGGGCTCAGAAGAAACCCAAGACACCCACTCTCAACAACACACCAGGATCGCTCACTATCACAACGCTGCTGCTCGGACGCTCATTGCTATTCTTACTCCCATAGACATCTATAGCATTCTGGGATTGCGAAACACAATCTGGAGTGCCAACACAACAAAGCTGCCCGTTTTCCTAAAGGCTTTTGACGGCCAGACCTACCTTGTTATAATCCATCCACTGTTCAGCATCCTACATTCGACAAACCTGCCGTGCAACTGTGACACACATATCGGCTAAATATTGCCCAACACCAGTTTAGTTACAGCTGTGGGCAGGAATGGCAATGTGGTTAGCAGGGATGCACAGTGAGACTGGACTTATTTCAAGTATTGGTAGATATTTGCTTAAAAAATCCTAAACCACATCACCGTATCACCCCTCCTGTTAACACTCACTGTGCAATATATCATAACCTGCTGCTGTAACGACACTTTCACTGTGCACTTTACACTGTAATACACTGTAAATATTGTCTAAATACTGTATAAACTCATTGTACTGTTCAGATGACCTCATATCACTAGATAGTGCCTGTTGTCATATAAATACTGTCTCATATGCTATGTAAATATGCAAATAGATATACTTTATTTCTACTCTTATACTTAACTTCTTACGTCTATTTTTATTTCTATTGTTATTTTTCTACATAGTATATGTAAGTTTGCGTGAAATTACATGGAGGATCAATAAAGTTCTGTCTGTCTGTCTGTCTATCTATCTATCCACCCATCCATCCATCCATCCATCCATCCATCCATCCATGCATCCATCCATCCATCCATCCATCCACCCACCCACCCTTCATCCATCCATCCATCCACCCACCCACCCTTCATCCATCCATCCATCCATCCATCCATCTACCCATCCATCATCCATCCATCCATCCATCCGCTCATCCATCCATCCACCCCTTCATCCATCCTTCCATCCATCATTCCTTCCACCCACCCATCCATCCATCCATCCATCCATCCATCCACCCACCTATCTATCCACCCATCCACCCATCCATCCACCCACTCACCCACCCACCCACTCATCCATCCATCCATCCATCCATCCATCCACCTTTCTATCCATCCATCCATCCATCCATCCATCCATCCACCCACCCACCCACCCGCTCATCCATCCATCCATCCATCCACCCACCCACCTTTCATCCATCCATCCATCCTTCCACCCACCCATCCATCCATCCATCCACCCACCCATCCATCATCCATCCATTCATCCATCCATCCATCCACCCACCTATCTATCCACCCATCCATCCACCCTCCCACCCACTCACCCACCCATCCATCCATCCATCCATCCACAAACCCTCCCACCCATCCATTCATCCATCCACCCACCCATCCATCCACCTGACATATTTACACTCTGGAAGAGGAGAATGTCTTGGCCACTGAGTGAACTACTGGTATTTTATTCATTTCATTACATTTTCCTATTTGTGACATTTTGTAAGTCTTTATGTATCAGCAGAAATATACATGTGAAATAACAGACATCGCACATTTCCCACATCACTGCATCCCTAGTTGTTAAGTCTTTATTCCTTCCTGTGGGGCTGTAGAGTGTTTGAGCAGTTTCAGCATGATAGCCTACTTTTATATGCCCATCTTAAGTGAAGTGCTTCAATAAAAATAGCTTGTTTAAAGGCGTACTAGTTTTACTCAAGGCAGATACTTCAAGATTTCAACAACAGAACTGATGACGGATAAGACCAAAGCCAACGTACCATCTTCTCTTGTAAGATCAAGCTTGCGAATATTTAGACATTGTTTGTATTTCTTTGTAATGGCTCCTAAAAAGTAATCCTACAACTTACAAGGTTTTACAATTCCATGTCATTACACTGCAAATTTTGGTTTCCTGTGCTTCACAACAAAATTCTACTCATGTGCAATATGGCCTGATCAAACAAGGTTTCACAGGGCCTCAGAGAAAAGGTGTAGAAGCTCATAATACTGTAATACAAAGGGATTTCTAAAAGCCTGGGCCCCCATCAGTCAACAGTCAGGGACAAACTCTGCCTCCCTAGCAGTGGGAGTTTTATAAAGATTGGTGGAAAGGCTTGCTGTAGTATCAGCATCCTCAAACAAGTGACAAAGAACCAAAGTGAGAGATAAAGCTCTGCAGGCATTCGATAATGTCTGTGTTCATGAGTCTCCAATAAGTACAACGCAGAACACGAATGGTGTCAATGGGACGTTACCATTGCTCTCCTGAAAAGCTTTTCTCAGGTTTAGTAAAAGATGAGACAAAAGTTGGCAAATGTACAATCTGATCGCAACAACACAGCACACCAGAACCAAATCTCATCTAACTGTGAAGCATGATGGTGGGAGTGTAATGGTGCTGCTTCGCTGCCCAGATAATGCCTGAACGGCTTCGGGAGACAATTGATTTCCTTGCTGTATCAGGAAATTGGGTAAGACTTCAGTTTAGGGAAACATTATAACACCTTTGCAATCCTCTTATGAAGCTTAACAAGCACTAGCTCTTAATGAATTGGCTGCTCATTCCATTTTTAAGCATTAACTAGGATTAATTAACACTGTTAACTAGAAATCTTGAATAGAGGGTCTTTATTTGTCATTATTTAGAGCTATTTGCTGAGTTACTAGTGAGTTTGTTAATAAGCAACCTGCATATACACAAAATACATAACACATAAATAAAAGCTGAAAAATGATTAGCAGCCAGTAAATTAGTAGTGAGTGGCTTGAATAGTCCGCTACAAGCTTTTCGCTTGACGAGGGCAACACTGGACACCCAAAACCTTGCGCAAAGGAATATGATGCATAATACGCAAACAAAAGCACTTTGGAAAACCTTAATTCAGTCTAGTTATTGCTAAATAAAGTAGTCATAAGCAGAGAGCTCACTGTCTGATACTCTTAAAGGCTTAATAACTGTATTATAAAGGAATAATGATGTTTCCCACATACTCAAAAGTTGGGAATATCAGGGTGTCTGTCTGTGATCTAAAACTCAAAGTGGTTAGTCGCTTGGCATGAAGATGAGCCAAAATTCAGGGTGTAAATCATCAACAGAGTGGCTCAAACAGAAGAAATTCCATGTTTTAGGAATGGGAGGTAGGAGTTCTGCACTCAGTTCGACTGAAATGCTGTTAAGCACCTCGTTCAAGCAAGACACCTCAAAAACGTACATGAAGTGAAACAGTTTTACAGAGCGGAATTGGTCAAAATACATGTAACCACAGCAAAGCCCTAATGAGTGGCCCCGAAACATGCTTGGTTGGTAGTATTGCCAATAAACCACTTCCATAATTCACTCCATAATTATGTAAGGTTCTTAAACTGTATGCGTTCTTTTTCACGTTCCCAAGGTACTTCTTTAACACCCAGAGCTCAGCATTCCACTGCCTGTTGTATGGGGAGTTCTGGTTTTCCGTGCAGGCCTGTAATGGGATTAGCTCAATCCTGTTCTTGTCAGAATGGCTTAGAATATTCTACAGAGTGGTCTTGATAGATTCCAATTCCTCTGGATGTTGTGCCTGATTCTGATTGTAATCTCTTCAGCATAATTAAGGCATGTCTGTGATTAATAGCACTAAAGACCAATTAGTCGTTTTCTTTCCGTTTCATATTAATTACAGCATGTCATCGTTTTAGCCACTTTAATCACTTGTTTTGTATATTTTCTCGCGTATTCAAACAAGCTAGACTCTCAAGTGAGTGAGTTTTTTAATGCGATTTCATGCTCTCCTGCCTTCAGTGGATTATGGCAGACTTTACAATAAGAAAATAATTTAAAAGCCTGCAGTTGTAAATGGTCACAAATTTGGGCAGAGCATCTGCTCATCAATTTTGGAACATCGGCAGCTGAACAAATGTACTGCCGTAGGAGAATCTGAAGCCTCCTGCTGAGCTCGTCCTCACTGCTTTCGTGTTTCATTCAGCGCTACTTTCCCTCGGACCCTTGACAAGTGGGACTTAAACAAACACAAGACAAACTGTAAAAGCGTGTCAGGCAAGACACACGCGGCTCATCTATTATTAAAACTTTGCAGTCGTGGCAAAAACAAGAAACAAGGCTGGCTAATGAGATTAGGAAATGGGAGCAATATTAAATAATAACCTTGTCTAATTGAGAATTTGGCCCCGTTTCACGGCGCTTTTTCTCACGCGTGCTGGAGAGGGAGCACTTCAATTACCAAGCCATTAATACTGCAGGAGCCTGAACATGGAGCAGGTTGGAAGCGAGGTGGGGGGATGGGCAAGGAATGAGGGATTGGGAAAAGGAGGTGTGGAGGAATGAAGCTAGAGAGTGGAGAGAGGCGTGGGCGAAGTTATTGTGTGGGATTTGGACCAGAAGTGGGTTTTATCAGAGATGACGTATGTGATCAATAGCTGAATGTATTAGGAGCAGGTCGTAACCCAGGAAGGTTAAATATAGCTTGGTAGACGGAGGGATTGCTGAGGAGAGGCTGAAGGAGGTGGAATGAAGAAGGAGGAGGGATGGGACAGCGTGGGTGTGGATCATGAACCCACTCTAGAGACGAGCGATCGGGATGGTGCTGGAGTGGGCGGTGGAGACTGCACAGCGATGAACAAAGAAGAGAAGAAGAATGAAGGTAGATATTGTGGCGGGATAGTAGAGGGATAGACGGAGTGGGTGATGATGCTAGAGAAAGACAGGAAGTGAGGGAAGACGATGACGGATGCATCCTGAGTTGCAATAAATGAACAGTGGAGCTCCTGACCTAAGCTCCCTGGTGACGGGATGACGAATGACCTCATGACCCCAGTGAAAGTCCGCTGACCGGTGACAGAGATCGACGGGTCCCTAGCCCCCAGCAAAATGCAATTTAAAAGCTCCATCAAACCCTGAGCTTCTTCCCATAACAGTAACCTGCAGCATGCTCTTCTTGATTTTATGGATCGGGCGCTCTCGGGGCAAAGGGTCAAGCCTTCCCCTCATCAACAGCCAAAGAAAGCCTTGGTGGGAGGCTCTGAAACAGCAACCTTGCTAAAAGAAAAAATAAACAATTACCATCATTTTTAATCTCCTAACAAGCTGCCTGAATCTCTGCTGTGCCATATTGGTTGCAGAGGCTATGCTCATCTTTCTAGAGCTTGGAAGCTTGCTGAGCGCATTAAGAAACAGCGGGCATCCAATCTACACCGCACTGCTTTGCTTCTCAGAAGTGCGCCATTCATAATTCGAGCTCAGAAAATGGCAATAGTCCTTACTGTATGTTACAGAGATGTGCTGTTCTTGGAATAACGTGCCGTTACAGACCGGGGGGAAAATAATAAATTGCCTGTACAGCTAAGGTCACACGCAAAGGCAGTGAAGAATGGAAGAGACTGTTGAAGGGCTCAGCAATCACAGATGTGCTGTCAAGTTGAAAGTGAGAGACGGACAGAGAAAAAGAGAGCCAGGGTTTCGGAGAAAGACCAAGTGAGAGAAATTGTTAAAACTGCAGGTACTGTACACGAGAGCGAGGGATTTGTCCGCATGTGCGGATGCTGATTTTCTTCACCATTTTTGTCCCTGTCTTTGAAGTCTCTGAGTCACTGAGAAGAGCTGCATGCAGGGGACAGTAATCATATTACACCGAAGTGGCCTGAAGTGGGTTTGAGGAGGGTAGGTAGGAGCAATCTCAAAGATGGACCCAGTGGGTTATTTGGTGGAAACCAACATTCATTCAGAACATCTGACGGATACTGCCAATCTCCTAGAATCCGACTCGGCCTCAGTTCAACAAGACCGGACAAAATTGCATCCTAGATCTGACCGATTCCATCCGTCAGCACGAAAGCCAATTTACTTCTGGCACCTAAGAGGGGAGTTTTGATTTCCCAGTGCTGATGTTGGACGTTGGGAGAAAAGAATAGCTGTTTTTTCCTGCCTGTAACTGCATCTCGAGAAACGAACAGCTGTGGTCACTGGGAAACAAGTGCAGCCTTGCCATCGGGAAATATGGGAATATTCCCAGCAGAGTGGTCCGTTTTATGTTTTAGCCTACGTGGGCTGGACAGTCCTGAATGTGTGAGAATATGGTTTGAAAAATATCAACTAGATATGGCACAATCCTTTTTCTTTTCTGATACTGATACAGAACCACAAATTACAAAAAAAAACAAAAAAAACCCACTGGCGATTTTTTCTTTACATGCTACAAAGCTTTAAAAATATCTATTTTTAATAAAAACACCCTCTTAACCCTATTACGCCCTAAAAAGTGGTTATTTCTGTCATTTTATTTGCTCTCCTCTGTTAATCACACAATCTCTTGGTGCCGGTGCCGAAAATTCCGGGATTTTTATTCAGTTTGTGTCACAAACAACCTTGAAACACGTGAACATCATGCTTTACTGTTACTCTGATTAAATGAGGAAATGTTCTGAATGAGCTCCCGCTTGCTCTAAAAGACACAGCACCTCCAACAATCAAAGGAAGCCTTGTGCATCTTTTATACAGTGATAGGAAAGACGGCAGCTCGCAGAACGCTCCGGTTCTATAAGCTTAAAACTGATAAAATGACTCTGCTGTTGCCAATGGTGACGTGCACTTAGCATGGTGTGATGATAAAAACAGTTTGAGTTTATCCTTTAACCCCTTGTTTCCAGTTTCCAGTTGTCTTTACCACACAGAAGAAGACAGATTCAGTGTCAGACTCACAGTTGGTTTCCAAGAATTCCAAAGAGGGTATTTGATGCAAAATATCGCTGGAAATTTATTATGAATAAATAGAAATGCAAAAATGAAGTCCATAAACATCACATTAATAACTATTAGGAGCCCAGGATAGAGCAAGGCTGTTTGGCTGACAGGCCCCAATGGCGGCTGGGTGTCGAGGTGCCAACTGAGGCGCCAACTAGGATCAATGACGGTATTGCTGCTCTGCCTTCCTTTCTGACAGGCATCTCAGTCACAGATTTATAGGGTGGCACCAATCACCTATAGGGGGCGCACACTCAAAGCCAACAAAAGAGAACATATAAACAAACCATCAAAACACTTGAATATGGCTCATACACATGGCTTAGCATAACTAGGTAACTACGCTAAGATTTAAAGGAATGATTTGATCTGTTTTTGGTCTGATACTGGAGATCGTGTGGTTAAGAGGAGCATCTAAAAGTAGGCTTCCATGCTCAACGCTGGTATTAGATCAATGCCTAATATCAACTAAAGTTTCACTTCATGCTCAAGACCTTTTAAGTGCATGGGTGGCTGGTGATGATGGTGAGAGGGATAAATGCTAGGCTAATGCACTTAACTGTCCTAGAATTACTTATGTTTTGGCTCCAACCAGGCAATCTGGTTATCTACTTTGGAAGAAGCACACTGTTAGGTTGCAGGAGTGACGCAGTAGTTCGTTTGCAAGTATAGATGCCCACCGGTAAAGAACAGCCCACGTCTGAGGCTCCCAGAGCGGTCTGGTGACTAGGCAAGGAGCATAGGTTTAATACAGTTCCAACAAAGGTGTTCAGATTAGGTTTGTTATGCTCCAGACTGTCTAGATCAGGGGTACTAAATTAAAATTCAATAAGGTCCAGTTCGAGAAAATTTCCTCAAGCGAAGGACCAGAACATCATAACGTCTGACCTGCATCATGAATCAGTGCCATATGCTGTTTACTGAAGTAGCCGAGTAGGAATGTCAGCATCTTATACAGTCGACAGCTGAACATCAGATCAAATAAAGTCCAGTTCGGTCAGATTTCAACAACATTTACTGAACATCAGATCAAATAAAGTCCAGTTCGGTCAGATTTCACCAACATTTACTGAACATCAGATCAAATAAAGTCCAGTTCGGTCAGATTTCAACAACATTTACTGAACATCAGATCAAATAAAGTCCAGTTCGGTCAGATTTCATCAACGTTTACTGAACATCAGATCAAATAAAGTCCAGTTCGGTCAGATTTCAACAACATTTACTGTCAGTTTTCTCTTTTTAGATCACGTCATGTGGAATAACTTCCCTCTGACTCACTTTCTTCTCTGACTGCTGTTTCGCTCCTCGTCCCTCCCCTGTGTGGCGTCACTGACTCGAGTCTCAGTGCTCATTATAATGCACAGATCTGATTGGCTGAGTGGCGTCATGTGTGATATTTACAATGCATGCGATTGCTCTGTGAGTCTCCGGGCACTAAAGCCGTACCGTAAATTAAAATAGGACCAGCCCATCGAAATGAAATCATTCTCCATAGTTTATTGATTATAGGTCCAGGTCTGCATAGGACAGTGTCTGGGTCTGGACTTGGGCCGCGGTCTGCCCATTAGTGACCTCTGGTCTAGATGACTCAACAGTAAATGTGGATAAACTAAACACGAGGAGCTGTGATGTGAGGACCAACTGTTCACTTCCAAGTGGTTGATAAGGTTATTAGACTTACAGTGTGGCAGACTTCCTAAGACCAAATGTGCTAAGACTACATAACATACAGTACAGAGCATAAGTCTCAGGCACCCAAGACACATTTTCAAAATGTATTTATTTGTGTAGTTTGTGTTTATTTGCTGAGAAAAATGTTAATATTTGTGAGTGTGTTTGTTTACCCATCTCCAAGCCTCTCCTCGAGGAAGCCCAGTATTATATGTAGTTAAAAAGCAGCTCCTGGTTTGACCAATCAGAGCTCAGGAAATTGAGCTCATGATGTCATTGATGATATTAACGAGTCTCTGTGGCGGCTGTGAAGGTGTCAAGGAAAAATATGGACCCAAGAAATTCTTGTTACTCTTTATTGTTTTTCTGTTTATTTGAATTATGAATACGACTTTATTCTAATGTATATTGTGATAAACTCACTGCTGAGGCCAATTGTTTAAAAATCGCCTTAGACGCCTAAAACTTTCACACAGTACTGTAGATCTAAATTAAATACACAAAAACATCTAAATAAGCCCAAAAAACAGAATCTAACAGTACCACACTAGCAAGTGTGCTGGACACCAAGGTGTTTTAACAAACTGAGGTACCCAGTTAGGATGAGCTAACTTTAGCTGGCTCACAGTAGCTAGTTGGGCCTGTAAAGCTAATGACAGTTGACCAGAGATAGCTATCAGCAGTAAAAACGTTGCTACCTTCTCAGCTATCTGCAGTGCTATGGATCCTTTGATCAGGGAGAATTTGGACATGTATAAATGGTCATAATATGCAGACTTTATTACTGTCTGACTCATGTAGACCTGGAGTTTCCCCATTATCTGATTACTGTCTGACTCATGTAGACCTGGAGTTTCCCCATTATCTGATTACTGTCTGACTCATGTAGACCTGGAGTTTCTCCATTATCTGATTACTGTCTGACTCCTGTAGACCTGGAGTTTCTCCATTATCTGATTACTGTCTGACTCATGTAGACCTGGAGTTTCCCCATTATCTGATTACTGTCTGACTCCTGTAGACCTGGAGTTTCCCCATTATCTGATTACTGTCTGACTCATGTAGACCTGGAGTTTCCCCATTATCTGATTACTGTCTGACTCATGTAGACCTGGAGTTTCCCCATTATCTGATTACTTAAGTGCAGGTAAATGTGTTGATCACATTACTAACAAATGTAAACACACTCAATACATGGTTTTGAGATATTATGAATCACTGATTAAAAGATGAGCTGGACGATGCTATTCTTTTCACACGTTATTTCAGGCAAATACGAGCCTGCAATGAAGTAAAGGGTCTGATTTTTCTTCTCGCTCCACCTTTGAAGTGAACTTCCTGCTCGGACTCTCTGGAGTGATATCTGGACGAGCTCTTCGTGACATTCTGTTTGAAAGTTGGGCGAGTTGTGGACCACGTTCTGCGCTTCTTCATCAATCCACTGTGTACAAGAACCTCTTGCTCTTTTTTATCTGTCCTTAAACGAAAGACAACCTGACGATGTCCAGATCCACAGGAAGCTTTCTGACAACTGTCGCCACGGAGCCAGCTAGCTATAAAAGATCACTAATACAGAACACGATGCACCTGATAAAAAACCATGCAAAGAGGAAAAGCACACTAAAAGAGAAGCACGGAAAATGAATGTCTGACTCTGAGACGTATTTAGGATCAAAAAAGAAAAGACAGTGATACTCTCAAAATATCTACTGTACATGCTTCAAAATCTCTGTAACTCTTAAACTGCTAGTGGGCCCAGAGCCTCAGTCCCTGTCTTATAACTCCAGCATTGTATGTAGCAGTTACATAGTAGTTACTGAGAAATCCCTATTATTTAATGGATAAGCCTTATATTATATAGGCCTTACAATTAATTTTAGAAGGCTACTGTTGTTTTTAGAGATGGGATGATCCAATCCTATATTGGTATCGGGACGGATATTGACTTAATTGACTCGTTGGAGATCGTACGGACAGGGCCGATCCACTTACCGCTCCAGATTCTAGCCTGCAGCTCGCGCTGGACCATGTACCCACTGTAATGTAACATGACACGAAACATCGCTGATCCAGAATCCATTCCACATTTTACCAACTTCAGTCTGTAACTGAGTGAGCACATAACTTTAGCTGTAAAATGTCGTTTGTTTGGGGATATTTGTGTGTATATATATATATATATATATATATATATATATACACCAAAGGGTACAAGTACAGCTGCATCATACAACACAACCAATTTAGTCCCCCTCAGAAGCCGATTTACGCAAACTGTACAACTGGTGTATCACCACAGTTAGATGTTAAAGCCGTGAGCTTCACAACTAACATTTGGTGATCAGATGTGAGTCCAGCGTCTCTCATGAGTCTCACTGCAGACTGGCTGACCTCGGAATTGACTGTAAGATTAAACACCTTAAGCACAAATTTAAAACACAATACCATCCATCCATCCATCCATCCATCCATCCATCCATCCTCTAAGCCACTTCTCCCTCAGGGTCATGGGGGGTGCTGGAGCCTATCCCAGCAGTCTTCAGGCGGAAGGCAGGATACACCCTGGACAGGCCACCAGTCCATCGCAGGGCAGACAGACAGACACACCCAGGGGTAATTTAGCATGTCCAATTGGCCTGACTGCATGTCTTTTTGGACTGTGGGAGGAAACCAGAGGAACCCACACAGACACGGGGAGAACATGCAAACTCCACACAGAGAGGACCGGGGAATCGAACCCAGGCCCTCCTCGCTGTGAGACGACAGCGCTACCCACCGCACCACCATGCCACCCCTTAAAACACAATACCAAAAATAAAAAAGATAATAATAAAATAAAAAGCGCTCTTGTTCCCGGGATCTGTATCAGTATCGGCTGTTGTGCATCAGAATCGGATCGGAACCGAAGAAAATGTGGATCGGCCCATCAGTAGTTGTGTTATGCTATTAATTCACTGAAATTCAAATCGTTTTGATACAGAGCCAGTTACTGAAATACTGCTGCGTAAAAAAAAATCTCTACTATTCAGAAACATCAGCTGTCTGTACAGAAGTCGACAACTGCAGTATGTAATCTTAATATCCGTACCTGTGAGCTAATATGCATGTTTGTTCCAAAATATAGACTTCTGATTGGCTGCCTATGTTACGTTTCACATGCATGTTATTAATATCACAACTTTTTGATTAGTCTGCATTTTGGTAGATTCCGTTGAAGCCACACCCACTCTTAGTTTGCAATTCAAAAGAAGGTGTTGATAAAAGTACTGCTCAGGAATGTGTATCAAAACAGGTATCTGACCACCTCACTGTCCAGTTTATCAGCTCCACTTACTGTATAGCTGGTCTTTGTAGTTCTACAGTTACAGACTGTAGTCCATCTGTTTCTCTGATACTCTGTTACCCTGTTCTTCAGTGGTCAGGACCCCTATGGACCCTCACAGAGCAGGTACTGTTTGGGTGGTGGATCATTCTCAGCAATGCAGTAACACTGACGTGATGGTGGTGTGTTAGTGTGTGTTGTGCTGGTCTGAGTGGATCAGACACAGCAGTGCTGCTGGAGTTTTTAAAACTCATTGCACATGTAATGAACTGCATTTATGATTGATTTACATTGTAAAAAGCACTCTTGGCATTTTTTTTTGTCCACTGTTTTGATGTCAACCAATAACAAAAAACATGGCAAGACGTAAACCCTCACTGGCTCAACACTAAGTTTCGTCTACACTGCAAAAAATGGCATCTTGTCAAGTAAAATGATCTTAAATCTAGTCGATATATCTAATATTTCTGGTTTTGAGATGGTTGTGCACTTATTGTAAGATTATCTGGCTTATTTTTAGACATTTTTACTAGTTTTAGGTCATTATATCAAGTAAATTCATCTCACAACAGTGGCAAAGCATAATGATCTGCAACTACAGTGAGATTATTTTACTCAATAATATCACATAAAACAAGTAAAAACCATCTGGAAATGTTAACTAATCTTAAATGAAGCTCGAAACAATCACAACAGGAGAAATATTAGTTTTACTGAATAGATTCGAGATAAAATTACTCGACACGATGCCATTTTTTGCAGTTTGATTCAAATCGTGATGAAATATCTCCTCTACTTACACAACAAGTGTGGTACGGATTGAAGGCTTAACCGTCTCACTTTCCAGAGTTTCCTCGTTTCAATGAGATGCATGTGACAAAAACCTCAAATATCAAATTACACCAAGCTCCCATTATTGCCAGTCATCACTCCAACTTCTAAGGCTTGGTAAGTTTGTCATACTTCCAGAGAGTAAGGCTAAACTTAAGGGTTAACCTTCTGCCTGACTTGCTACAACCCTGCCCCTAACGCACGTGCGGACACCCAAAACACTCGCACCACTCCTGTAATCCCAGCCTCGGGCTGCCTTTGGAACGAGCTCCGACGGAGCCGCTGAACACAAGCCTCAATACTCACAGGACTTCGCTTCATTCTCCTCTCTTCCCTCGCGCCTCCGGAAAAAGCATTCCTCCGTCACACAGGGCAGACGCACAGGAGGAGAGAGACGAGCGGGGCGAGAGGGACCCGGGGAAGAGTCTGTGCGTCGCTGGTGCACGGAGCTGCATATGGGAGGCACAGGGGAGACATATGCTGCCAAAGCCTCTCTCCTGGCAAAGAAGCTCATTAAGCGAGTGACAATCACGACACACAAAGCCTGATCGGAGGGCTATTCATTTCACTGGGCGGGTAGGAAGAGAGAGAGAGAGGGAGAGAGAGAGAGAGAGAGAGGGAGAGAGAGAGAGAGAGAGAGAGAGAGAGAGAGGCACCAGTGAAGGAATGTTGGACAGGGAAGTTTACGCTTCTTGAAGGCTTTTTACTTATTTATTTATTTATTTGGAGCTAATTGTTTATTAAGGCATCACAAAAAGTTTCAGCACTTTGCAGCCAGGCTGTAGTGAGTCAGGTGTGAACATACAGACATAGTTACATTCACACTGATGTTCACATGTACACTGTGAGAAATGAAGGTTCTGTTCAGGAGCATTTCTCGTTCATCAAGGTACAAACAGTGTAGATGTTCCCTCAAAGGTTCTACAGTGGTTCTAAGGTCTGATTGTGGAGCTTAAATCAGGTTCTCCAGGTGAAAAGTTGGTATTGGTTCCTTTTCATAACCGAATGTTTTAAACCAGAGCAGTAGAGTAAAAGCCTGGAGGCGAGGCGGGGTGTGTGGAGTCAGTCCAGCTTAGAACAGATCATTTCAGTGGGTTATGGTTCAGTTATGTTCCCTGACTAAAGGGACTGAGATGGAGCCTTGAGGGTCCCACCCCAGTGACAGGAGGAGGACTGACCCAGAGACAGTCTAGTACCTTTATTTCTGAGAGTGTAGCGTGTGAGTGCAGTTCAAAACCAGCACAGCCCCCCTACACGTTTATATTACACGTGGTGTTGGGCTGAACCCGCGGGCAGTAAAAGTGTGGAGGCGCTGTGTCCATCACTCTGTTCTCCTCCTACATGGCTGGCTGTTAGTGTGTCTGTGTGTGTGTGTGTGTTTGTATATGTGTGTGTGAGGGTGGGCAACACGGACAGGCTGCTGACTGGCTACAGCTGCTATCTATTATGTTTAATAGATAGTGAGTCATATATATATATATATATATATACTAGTGAAAATTTGAATGAATTTACAAAGTACAAACTAAAAGCAGCAGGATTAGAAGCAGAATACGATAAGAAATAAGGTCAAAGTTAGAACTACAGTCAAAATTACAAATATACGAACAATAAAAACATCAAGTCAAAAATTCCATACAGCAAATGCCGAACTATCAGACAAAAGCATTAACTCAGACGAGATCAGAAAACAGTCTTCAACAGTCCTAAAGTTAATGTCAAGCAGTAAATCCCTGCAGAACAAACACTGCAGCCAGGGACAGCGGTACCAGTGCTGGTATGAGGCTCATGCACATTTGTGTTTATTGCTCTGCCTCGTTCTATAAAACGTAGCTCTGTTGCAATCAGCACAACACAAGGCTGTGCTCCAGTCCTCCAGCATGCTTACAAACACAGTCTACAAGCGAGCGGCTGCTTACACTCTAATTGCCACCAGTTGGTGGGCAGCAACAGTGGTCCAGCACTGCACAGATGGGACCGAGACCCCGAAGCCCATGTAATCTGCAGACTCGGCTCACAGCGGAGAGGTAGAAAGGCTAGTAACGAGCTCTTGCTAGCTGACAGAGAAAGCCCCAGCCCCTCCCGTGACACCGGGGGGTGGAGAAGAATCTGGATGATATATGATGTGGGGTGCATGACACATGGCGTAACAGGGAGAGAGAGAGAGAGAGAGAGAGAGAGAGAGAGAGAGAGAGAGAGAGATTGGAAACGGGGGAAGGGGTAGAGGGTCATGCTTGAATTATGCTGATACGGGTCGTTAAAGAACAGAACCAAGCGCATCCCTCGGCTGAGCCAAAGGCACCATTACTGCCCAACGCTTGCTGACAGTTTTCTGTTTTTCTTTCTGTTTGTTTTTCGTTTCTTTGCAGATCACATTTGCTGTGCGAAGTACGACACCATCAATTACTTGGACTATAATTAAATTCACAGGCACCATAAACACTCCTAATTGGAATTCAATTATAAGGAATGTATTAACGCGTTTGCCATTTGGACGTTCCATTAATTTCATCCTCTGTGACTGCAGCTAATTACCTTAAGTAATATGAAACGCGTGACTGATCTTTCCATAGTTTTACTTGCAAATGTTTCGCTTTCCTTGCCAACAGATGCTTTGATCCAGCTTCCGATCAAAGCAATTAATCACTTTAGGGCAATTCTAACGAACCGGGATGCCGTTCCCCTTCTGTACTTGACATTCGGGTAAATAATATCTGTTGACGTACCTTCAGGAATGAAAATAAATCTGGCTTGTTTACGTAGATAAATTGCGCTGGTTGGTCGCCACTGATCTTCATTTAACCGATAACACAAACAAGTCTTAATTGATGCCTGAAACGTCCCCCCAAATGTCCTCCATTCACGTCCGGCTGAAGGAGGGACAAGAACGGGCGTTGGCAGGAACACTGTGGCTCGTTTGATAGTGGGGGCAGATTGCCAAACCTAGACACTGAGAACACTCAAAGCAGCCCTGTGCCAATCCGGGGCCGAAGTGGGGCCCACGGTGCTCCCTTTAAGTGCGAGGAGGACGAAGCTGCCACTATGGGTCGTACAAACAGAGGGAAGCCTTATGAACTTTGCACAAGCACTTACAGTGGAGATCAGCAGAGGAGAGCGAGAGGAGAGGGAGAGACTAGTGAATGGGGAAAGGTAGAGGGGTGAACGGCCAGCTCCTCCGAGTTTAGCTGGGCCTAACAAACCTGACATTGTTCTGAGTAGAGCCTAGGGGACCACTTCCCTCCTCTCCCCTCCCCTCCTCTCCTCTCCTCTCTCTCTCTCTCCCTCCCCTCTCCTCAATGGTTCACAATAAGCCAGTGCTCTCCCGCTATCATGCACTATAGGCTTCAGTCAGACCCATTTGATCTGGCATTCACAGCCCTGTAAACAACTTCTACACTCACGTTAGACATCGTTTGTCCATGCCAGCAGTCTGAGAACACTCTGGTGCCCGTAAAACATGCTCGCCATCGCTGCACACTCTTCTCCATGCATTTTATGTACTATTTCAAATAAGACTACCCTTGTAGAAGTTTATGAACAGTTTGAAAATAGTTTTGGCTCTTACTTAGGTCATAAACACTTCATTGACCATTAATCAGCAGCTCTAACATATTAACAAAAAGGCGAAAGTGAGCTGCTATAACTGATGAATAAACATGCGGTGACCGCTTTAATGCTGACTGATAAACAAGACTAAGTAAAATCAGTAAACTGCAAGATCTGAGGTTTAACTGTACGAATTCATTCAACCTTTATTTTGACTCGGAAGTACATTGAGGGCAACCCTCATTTTCAATGTAGCCGAGCATTTCCAAAAACAGGGATTGACATGACAAAGAAAATAATAACCACATTTAATCATTTTAAATGAAAAGAAAATGTAAAATAACAGTGAATAAAAGATAAAAGTAGATAAAAATAGAACTTGAGATTTAAATGCTAAGAAATTAAGATCAAAAATAGATAAGAAATTAGTAAGGTAATAGTACAATATCACAAATTTTAAAAGTAATGATAAAAAATGATAAATTTATTTATTTTTTTAAATGAATGAATGAGGGATCACTATTAGGCAAACAGTAGGTCACTGTTCAATGTTTGATTTGTGTTCTAATGACATTTTTAATGATTTAATGGTCTTCAGGACCTAATTAATAACCATTAATAAGCACATTTTAAACGCTTTGAACGAAAGAGTAGTCTTATTTTAAAGTGGCAACCGTTTTATTAATGGCACGAACCCAACGAGTCTGAGAAAGTCACACATGCGCACTGAAGGACTGAAGTAGTTTTACTCAGACTTGTTACCACGTGAAGTCCTGTTTTAGACGACGAGACCATTTTTACGGTGTATGACCATTTTACCAGTTTCTGGGTGTAGAACTGGAGCTTTCTGTGAGGTATCATGTTTTCTATCACTGCGCAAAAGATGCATGAAGCTCCCTTTATTGTTGGACGATGCTGAATGTTGGATTCCTTGTGCGTCGTGAAAAGTTCTTCAGGTCCATGGAGAATGTCCTGTAGATGGTTCTACATACAGCCTTTTTGAAACTGGTTCTAGGTCGTACCAAAAATGCTTCTTCTGTTGTTACAATGTCAACGTCCAATAATAGAAGAGCCCTTTTCTAAAAGGTTTTCTAAAACCATCTCCATCAATCTGAAGAACCATTTATATAGAATCATATATAGCACATTCTCAATCCATCCGAAGGGTTCTTTGAGTGTTCATAGTTCCATATAGAACCATTTTCTTTACTAAAGAACCCTGGAAATGAGGCTCGCTTTGCTCTGAATGGGTATATATGGCACATCTGTGCCATAAGTGGTTGAGAGCTTTTAAAGTACAACTAGCTTTAAACACCATTCATAACTGACCACTTAAAGGCTCTTTTTACCTGCTTGAGAGTGTCAGAGAAATACGATTAAAAACTGAGCCAGTCAGTCTCAGGTTTCCCTTCAGCCAATCAGACTGTCTGGAAAAATCTGCACCTCCAGCAAAAATCAACATCTCAGTTAGCCAAATGTGGGGCAGGGGAGCACAGGTGTTCCCCCTGTAGGAAACAACCTCCCTGTAACCTTCAGGCCAGGCTGAAAACCTGCACCATGTGCTCACCTGGGTCCTGATCAGCTCACTCCATCCTGTCTGGGAGATCTATGCGTCGGCATTAGAGCTCGCTGACTCTGAGCCCTCTGGTTAAGGCGAAGGGATGAAGAGCAGGTTACGGGAGGCAAAGGGTCAGCTGCAGGACGAGGCCAGCTTCACCAGACCGAGAGAGAATGGCTCCTGCTGGCTCCTCACTAATCCGGCCTACGGTGATTAGACATCTGAGCACCTTCCAAAGTTATAACGCAGCCAGAGGAACATCCGACTTAACAGCACTGAAGTTAACTTTTGAGGTCTAGTGTTAAATATGAGACTAATGCCGTACGACAACCTATAAACTAGAAATATGAATCATAATATTTAATAACCTGGAGATTTCTTTACAGTGGTGGTGATAGGAACCAGAAATCGTGATGCCCACATTACATACCCTGCATGTGCCTCTCCACCATGAACATGCTCTCTAAAAACTACTGTAAATCAGTGTCAGATATCAGGCGGCCTATTCATAACCAAGTTGTGTAATAGCATTTAGAGGCATTTAACCTCTTATCCCCCATCTGAATCTACGTGGCCAAAATTGTAAGGCATATTATTCAGTAGCTGCATAAAATAAACGTTAATTTTAATCCATTTATTTATTTGTTTTTTTGTAAAAGCTCCTCAAATGAACAGAACGTGTGTTTTATGATCTCCACATATCACTATATGCTCATGATTCACTGCTGAAAGCCAAAAATCTCCGACGCTCTTTGTGTTGTTCTCTAAAAGTGATGTTTCCAGAGCAGATCACTGAAGAGACGCCGTCTGTTTATAGTTTAGAGCCCAGATTTGGGGAAAAACGGGTCGACTTTCAGTAGAAAAACAAAGTTCAGCTTCTTTTATTATAAGGGTTTAAAATGACATCACCGTCTATTAGACTGGAGAGAAGAGCTACAGCCTCACACGACACCCAGCTTCTGAATGGAGCTTATGGAATATGAACGTTAGGAAGAACAGGACCAAGAGCATTTTGGAATCTCAAGGTGTTGAAGAGGTTAAACGTCTGGTTCCTATCACCACCACTGTGACAACTCTGACTCAGTGAGTCTCTCTGGAACGGAGCGTTTCACACCAAACCACTCTGAATGACTCTGTTTACATCTTAACCATTCAACGTTGCTGCCCTTTAAAGAGTTGAGACACACAATAAAGTACATTTAAAGACTCTGTATTGCTCTTTTCTGTTTGTTTCAATGTCAGAAAAATCACACATGTAAAATAATCTCTCATCAAATCGGAATCATAATAAAACTCTCACCTTAATCTCACAAACACAAACTGAAAATTTAGACTCAAGCCTTTCAACAGTTATGAGTCAGAAATTAAATTACACCACGTTTTTATCACCAATATAACTGCAGCTTTTAAGGGAAGCTTAAAGAGAACACCAAGCATCTATAAGCACCTTATAGCTCAGCCACTGCTGTAGTCAATAAACCGTTTCTGCTTTCCTAAAGACGGATCCCACCAATTTATAAAATTTCTGCACAATTAAGTGTTTGAGGTGTAAACAAAGTCATTGAGAGGGGTTTGGTGTGAAATGGTTCAGATGTCTTTACAGTGGTGGTGATACGATCCAGGGGTTGCCATGACTACAACCCATTTCATTCAGCAGCCAAAACCACCGGTGAACCTACACGTGTCTTCTGAGCGTCATGTGTAACGTTAATGATATCACAATGCTGGAAAATCTTTTATTGGGGGCTATTTTTGTGCACGTAGGGCTACCTGTCCATCATAAATGGGTTCTAAAAATAAGTTTCGAGCCAAAAGTGTCTTAAAACTATCATAAAACAAGGTGTCAGGTTTTCACTGTGAACTAACTTTCTGTGAGGGAGCTTTTCGAGGCACTACACTCTTCAGACGTCTGGTTCCTATCACCACCACTGAAGTTTCCCTAGAACCATTTAATTATGCGGAACTGTTGAAAAATGGTGGAAGTCCCCTTTAAGCCCAGACTAATTTAACCAACTACTTTGACAGGTGGTTTTATTCAAAGCTTCAAAGGTGCAGCTTATTTCCTTCTCAGCGCCTCCTTTGAACCCTCAACACGTGACATAATGACCGAATATCTGATGGGTCCTCTTCATGAACTCTAACACCACATGTCTCCCCTACTGAAATACCTCAGACTCAATTATGGCTGTTTATATGCGTTTCTCCATTAGCCTTGACACTTTAATAGCCTCTGAATTGCTTCCAGACTCAAGTTTATAGGTGAGTGCAACACACATGCCTCAATTTACTGCTGGATCAAACACGTCCGGCGCTCATTTTAAAGTCTACTCATGCATAGAAAGAGATAGCTGTTGCGTGTTTGGCACAGCTTGCTGCCGTTGCGAAAAGGCTGTCGTCTACTCGAGTTAAATCTCAGGGTGAAAATCAGGCGCGACGCTCGCGACATGGTTTGGAGGGAGTTGGGTGATGTCTCCTATCTCCTCTCTCCCGCTCTCTCCCTTCTTCAGACTTTCTACTGGCAGGCTCCATCACAGATGGCGCTCCCCGCGATCATGGCAACAACCGTCATGTGATCAGTCTTCCTGATTAGCATCCCTGCCGTAGCCCTCGTGCAAACAAGCGTCTGTTGCACACTCAACACTGGCGGCTCTCGTGAGCACCAAACGCCAAATTCTCTTCCAGATCCGCCTCAGCTTAGCTTCCAGGAGGTGAGAGTAGCCCGAATCCATACTCAAGCAAACGCGCTGGTACTTCAATTAAACAATGATTCGAAAAAAGTTACGTCAGATGCCAAAAACGTAACTTAAGGATTAAAACAAGCAAAAACATCCAACTACAGTGCAAATGCTGCATCTGTTCGCACTGGAACTGGGTGGGGGGGGGGGGTGGGGGGGGGGGGGGGGCTGCTTGGCCCTCTTCCCTTTTTGTGGTCTAAAATAAAATGCTAAAAAGTGGAAGTGAGAGCTGTGAGTAATAACGGAGCAGTCCAGACGCACACACTGCTAAAAATACAATATTGTCCAGTAAAATGATCTTAATTCTAGTTGATCTATCCAGTATGTCCTATTCTGAGATGGTTGTGCACTTATTATAAGGTCATTTCGCTTATTTGTATTTGTATTTGCATTGCTTTAAACATTCTTGCGTTAAATCCTTCAAATCCAGGCGTATTACATACTAAGACTTAGTATTCAGTACTAAGTATTCAGTAACTACAAGGACTTCAAAGTAAACTGGTTCAGCTGTTCTTAGGTTACAGAAGTGTGTAATAAAACTTTGGGCCCTTTAAAGGGTCAATACTGTCCTTGCTGTGAAAGCTGTATTTGTCACGACTGGCCCCTCCCGGTCCTGTCCATGTGTTCGTGTTTTGGTTTAGCCCATGTGAGTTTGTTTTGGTCCAGCCCCCTCGTTTCCTGACTCCACCCCTGATTGTTTCCACCTGTCCCTCATCAGCCCTGTTGTATTTAAGCCCTGTGTTTGCTGGTCTTTGTTATCTGCTGTGGTGGTCGTACTGTTTGTATGTTGGACTCTGGTTTGCCTGTCATGTCTGCCCCTCTATCAAGCCGTGTTGGCTACACGAACCTGAGTCGTTTAGACGATGACCCTGAATTTGCCCATAATAAATCTTGCTTATCTCCGCATATGCATCCGCCTCCTTGCTCCCCGTCACAGTATTATGACCAGAAGCATGTTCTAGTGGAAAGTCTATGCTGTCCATACTACTTTATGCCTCACGTTAGGCCGTACCCTGCTCCTCCTGCACAAAGCTTACTCAGTTGCCTCTGGTAACGTGCCAGGGGAATATCGGAATCGGTGGCAACATGTTGACTTAAAAAGACAGCATGGTTTTAAGATTCCTTTCACCAGCTGTCAGTCATTTGTGCTGTTGACAAGTTTAAAATGAGGAGTCGTGTTGAAACCCGTTTTAATCATGTTACTCCAGAAATCAATAAGCCATTTCCCCCCTGGGGTCGGCTCTAACAAAGTCGAGGGTCTGTACCCCAGAGGTATTCTGAGTGTGTACGCAAGCGGATTGAGAGTGGTGAACAAACACAGAGTAGCGGAGACAAATTCATTAAAATAACCGTCCGAATGGGCGTTCATGGCAACCTAACCCCACTAGACCTCCTGTGCATACATTTCCAGCTCAATGCAGTCTGAGAGGGTTTAGAGCTAAGACCACTCAAAGGGTGGAGAGGAGAAGAGAAAAGGGAGGGAGAGAGAGAGAGAGAGAGATGTGCAAGCTCAATTGAAGTGGTTCGATAATAATTTAATGGAGCAGCCCCGCAGGCATTGTGCCGTGTGGATCATCACCACCATCTTTCCCACCTGCCAGCGGATGAGGTCCATCACAAAGCACTCCAGGCAGAATGTGCACAGACCATAACGGCAACAAGCACCTCCGGTGCTGCTAAATCAGATTCCCAACAAGTGAGATTAATGTTTCTGGGAAGCGTCCATATCTCGCCTTCTCCTCCTCCCTCCTCTATAATGAGATAAAGCGCAGGGTAATTCTGCGGAGCGGGGCCCAAGATGCCGAGATCCAGCCGATGCCTTTTAAGGAGAGACGAAGCTGAGGCCTGGAGGCCAAGCCTGGGGGTCAGGCCCGTTCTGAGGGGCATGTTATGCTATAATACAACCTCTAATCCCAGCAGTGGAAAAACTGCATCAAGGATCAGCTTCGCTTGAGCGGGTTCCTCTTCACGGACGCCGGGTCCTCCACTCTTGAAGGAGAAAACAAGGTGCGCGAATTGGCATGCGAGTCACAATCGCACTAGGCTGCGGAAAACTCCGAGCTAGTGGAGAAGGCGGGAGGAATATGAGTTCCTGGAAGAGGCCTTGGTGAATAAACATTCTTCAGATGAGTCAATGTTTTGAAAATGCAGGAACGCTGTGAGTGATTGCTCATCCCTCGCAGCAGCGAATAGCACTTTATGAATTGTTATCACACACGAATGTAATAGAATACACAGAAGGAGACATAAAAAATCAATTACCTGTTACATGTGACACTTATAAATCTTGTTACCATTCGCACAGTTTTACGGAAGAATAAATACAAACAGCTCTCAGCCGGAAGGGCCTCGCTTGTGGGAAAGATGCGTTCTTATTGTTCTCAGAAAGCTGCAATTTTTCTCTCCTCACAGCTAATTAAAAGATGCCAGGTAGTGGAGCCCGCAGGCAGTGTTCTATAAGGTGTGTTGGGAAATTGCATTACTATGCAAATGTCCCTGCTGGCTTTGTACGATTGATTGTGCCTGTTAATTGCCTTACCTGCAATGGTACCACGTTATTGCAAGGACTTTCAGCTGGAAAAACCGAGTGGAAAAGATTATACTGCAACCTTTACCACAAACAGCTGAAGTACTGAGAATGTGGTGCTATCCAGAGCCACATATCCACTAGAAAGCCACTAACATTTGTATATATGTACTTGAAAATGTACAGCGATGCGTTTTTAGTCACCACTCTTATTGCATATACAATAATAAATAACAATAATCGGAAAAGCCTTGGAAATAAAACTCTCCCACTCCCTTCCAAGGCTGACATCCTTATAATGTTCTACAAAGGCACTGTGACAAACTACTGAGAGAACGGCTTCGAAGTGTACGAGGTCTGCTGTCGTCAAGCTGGTCGTTCAGACGTTAATGGCCTTTTAGCATCTGACTAGGATGATTTTGTGGCTCCTTACTGTTCCTGGTAAGTTTAATGTTGATCTTAGCTACCAAATGCTATTGTAACTATCCTAGATTAGAGATTTTAACTACAGAGTGAGTCAAAAGTCACAGGACACTGTTTTATTTGATTTTTTATGCCTCCACGATGCGGTGCTGAAGGAGGTGTTTGTTGCGGATTTTCTCCGAATACACAATTTCTAATAATAATAAAATTAAAATTAAAATAAAATAAAACCTGTCCTGGGACTTTTGACACACCCTGTATATTTGCTTAAGTATAATTCAAAATGAAGCAAAATGCTTAATTATAAAACAGGTACAGGACTGTGGAAAAGACAGTAAATGAAATACCCAGTGTTACAAAAAATACCGTTTTATTATCTTAGTTTAATGTCGTTTCAATGTAGCATAAAAAATGTCTCAGTAGATCGCGAGCTAATTTTCCAGTTCCACCTTAAATAGTCCAGCAGTTCTGACACCTAAAGCGCCGGAATGTAACTACTGCACCATTTAAGGTGGAACGGGAATATTCTAACAAAATCTGGAGGATCTCAGACTTCAGCTTCACATCACTGAAGAATTAGGGGGGGTGATAATAAATAACTGCCCCCCTCTTTGAAGGCGTATGATCCCTAACTGTAACTAAAGCCCAGCAGTGAGGAGCTGAACTTTCCCCTCCTCTGCCGTCCCTGCAGACGGGCAGGGTCGCCTACAGAGCGGCGCTAGTAGCTGATAATGAAGGCAATAGGGCAAGATTTTAACCAGTACCGTTGTAACTCAGTTCCAAGGGGTCAGGGTGATACACGAAAACCAGGGGTAGGGCTAAAAAGAAGAAATGGGATTGGGCCTGGATCTTCTTCTGTGCTGATGCTACAATATTCTCTTTGTTAGTTTCTATTCAATTCTGCTGCTGAGAAATGAACATCTTGCACTTCACGTCAGTTTTATCTGGGAATTAAGTCAATGAAATGGTGGTCCTTTGCACGGTGCTGTATTTATAGCCATTTGTGCAGCTAGCCAAGTGTTTTAGATATGTTGCTGGTCTTGCTAACAGCTAATCACGGTACTCCCACTACTTCAAACCAGACAACACCTCTGGCACTACCTAAATGAGCCTCATATCCTCTAAATTGCTTGTTACTAGTGGATGTCTGCACAAGAAATGAGCCACCAGTGACTGAAGGAATATTAGGCACTGCTTACAGTTCTGATGTAAAGGATGTTGTAATATAATCGGGCACGGCTAAACGGAACGAGGCACATCAATAAAACATCCATTAAATGTTTTAGGGTGTGTTTGCTGATATATAGTTCTATAGGGACTCACCCCTGATGTAAATCTACAGTAAAGCATTTATAGCAGCCTGTATTTCAGACGGGTCTAGAGAACACTAGGTGTTCCTAAACTCTGTCTGTAACTGAAGTAGCCTTGTTTTACAGAGCAGAGACCCCCACAGGCTCATGATCTACTATATAGCAGCACCTGCAGTGCACATCTGGTGGCTTTGAACCCAATGGGCCAAAAACGCAGGCAGTTTCCTTATGTCCACCCCGAGACTTGACCGTATAATCATGTAAGTGTCCACTTATGTCTTTTAAGACACTGAGGTGTCCTGCAGTTTTATGGTCCACGTGCTGGTTCTCCATTTCTAAAAGCCAAACATCTCGCCTGAGCCGTTTTACTGAATGACACCAACACAGCTTGTGCAAATTGCTCACTTTCGTCTTATGTTGTGCGACTACGAAGAGTTCCTCCACTTATCCACTCCAGCAATCTGGTTAGCTTGGATAACCTGTCAGACAATGGGAAATAATCTTCGAGCTCAATGCGTACAAGAGGCTTTCTAATGTCTCGAGCACGGCAGAGTGTGGCATTGAAAGCTTTGAGCGAGGACGCATTGTCTGATTCACACGAGGCATTCTGAGAGTTATCTTTCTGGAGGCTTGAAAAGGCAGCCGGGGCATTAGAGAGCCAAATGAAAAGAGGTTTTACAGGGGTGTCTTTGTCAACGTCACATCAAAGTAAATGGTTTTGCTTTGTGTTTCTTACAGTGTCAAGTCAAGTCAAGTCAAGAGGCTTTTATTGTCATTCCATCTGTGTATAAGTACACAGTGGGGTGAAATTATGCTCCTCCTGGAACAACACGGTGCAACAAGGAACACAAAGTGCAAACGTGCGGGCACAAAAATTGTGTGTGTGTGTGTGTGTGTGTGTGTGTGTGTGTGTGTGTGTGTGTGTGAGGGGGGCTTTCAGATCAGTACTTGTGAGTTTAAGAACCTGATCGCTTGAGGAACAAAGCTGTTGCAGAGTCTGGCAGTGGTGGCACGGATGCTCTGGTACCTTCTGCCAGACAGCAGCAGTGAAAAAAGTCCATGTGAGGGATGGACGGGGTCGTCCACAATGCTGGTGGCTTTCCGGATCTTCTCAGCCGTGCTCACTATTCGCTGTAGGGACTTGCGGTCGGAGGCGGTGCAATTCCCAAACCAAGCGATGATGCAGCTGGTCAGGATGCTCTCCACAGTCCCCCTGTAGAACATGGTGAGGATGGGAGGGGGGAGATGAGCCTTCTTCAGTCTCCGCAGGAAGTAGAGGCGCTGCTGGGCTGTCTTGGCTATGGAGTTGGTGTTGAGGGACTAGGTGAGGTTCTCTGTGATGTGGACACCAACGAACTTGGTGCTCCTGACGATTTTCACAGCAGAGCCAGTGGTGTTCAGTGGGGGGTGGTCACCTCGCACTCTTCGGAAGTCAACAACCATCTCCTTAGTTTTGTCTATATTCAGAGACAGGTTGTTGGTTCTGCTCCAGTCCGTTAGCCGCTGCACCTCCTCTCTGTGTGCCGACTCGTGGTTCTCACTGATCAGACCGACCACAGTCGTGTCATCAGTGAACTTGATGATGTAGTTTGAGCTGTACTTTGGAGTACCATCATGAGTCAGTAGAGTGAACAGTAGTGGACTGACCACACAGCCCTGAGGGGCGCCGGTGCTCAGTGTGGTGGTGCTGGAGATGTTGTTACCTAGGATCCAGGATCCAGTTACAGAGGGAGGCGTTCAGGCCCAGCAGGCTCAGTTTTCCAATCAGCTGCTGAGGGATGATGGTGTTAAACGCTGAGCTGAAGTCTATGAACAGCATTCTGACGTAGGCGTCTCTATTGTCCAGGTGGGTGAGAGCCAGTTGGAGTGTGGTGGAGATGTGTGTGGGTAAGAGTTTGTTGTGGAGTTCAGATGTTGTCACAGAAGCAGAATGAACCCTCTCGAGGAGGCTTCTGGAAGATCTCTTTAACTAAGCGCCCGTATTATGCTGAACTCTGTTTTTCAGCCTCGGCCTTCGCAGACTAAACAGACTTCACCCAGTCACCTGTTGTATCAGCATATAGAGAAAAGACACAATGGTCTACAGACATCTTTTGCAAGGAAGACCAGATTATACATTGTTTTCAATTGGTTTTACAATGAGTCTAATCATAATGTATACTTTCTAAATGAAGACATTCGGGAAGAATTCTTGATATTTCTCAAAAGCATGTTAGCCAACGTCAGTCAGTCCAGTATGGCTGTGCTAGATGTGCATCCATCACCGATAAGGTAGGAATGTCTGATAGAGTGAACAGTGAGATGAAAAACTCCAGCAGGACTGCTGTGTCTGATCCACTCGTACCAGCACAACACACACTAACACACCATCACTACGTCAGTTTTACTGCAGTGCTGAGAATGATCCACCGCCTGCTCTGTGAGGGTCCATGGGGGTCCTGACCACTGAAGAACAGGGTAACGGAGTATCAGAGAAACAGATGGACTACAGTCTGTAACTGTAGAACTACAAAGACCAGCTGTACAGTAAGTGGAGCTGATGAAGTGGACAATGAGCGTAGAAACAAGGAGGTGGTCAGAATGTTATATATATATATATATATATATATATATATATATATATATATGAGAGAGAGAGAAATAAATACCAACATAACTTCAGAAGTAAACCTAGTATTTGAATTTGTTGTTCCAGCCCTGGTCAACATCATAATATCTATAATGCAAGTGCCCAATGATCCAAAGAATTACTCATTTATGCGTTGAAAGTATTTCTAAAGTAGAAACGAGGGAAAGAACACATCTGGGAGCCTCCAGCTCCCCACTGAATATTCTCTCTGTTCCACCTTAGGCTGTAATTTAGCGTCTAGAATCTGCCTTATGCCAAAATATTGTCTTAGGCGATCGGTTATATTCATTATTTACGCCTCACCTTCAGTCAGAAAACAGGTTCTAACGCCTCAATCATTACAGACAGCCGGGGCCGATTCGCTCCCACCCTCTTGAACTGTGGTGCCAGCTGAAGCGAGAGAGGATTGAATTAGAGGGTGCTGAACATGTGTAATGGATGATGGTCAGAAGGTTAAAGAGGTGCTAGAGCAGAGAGGGGTTAGTGAGGTTAGTGTGAGCATGCATGCTGAATGGAAGTTAACAGAGCACTCAGGAGTTCTGCGGGAGCTCGGCTGAAGGGCTCCAATATCGGTCCGCATGTATTCAGCCTGTTCCAAAACGAGTCGGGATTGGCTGCCCTAGTTTGAAGCGTGAGCCGAGGACGATATAATCTCGTTGGATTTACATTTGCTTAATCATGAAATCAGAGGCAGCGCTGGTCATTAGGTCTGCATATCATTAACACTGACCTTCCATTTGTAGGAATGACCCTTCCTGGACAAACGATCCTTAAACAATGTGCTACCAGGAATGGAGACGGATAAAAATCCGTGCTGCCCACTCGGGCCGCCAAGTGAACGAATCCTGCGGCAAGTATGTAGCAAGTATGATAGAAACACGTTTGTTAAAAAAGATCTTTAAGGGTTCTTTAGTAAAGAATGGTTCTATACAGAACCTTGAAGTGGAAAAACCCTTCGCATGATTAAATGGTTTTTGTGTATGGCTCTATCTAGAGCCTTTTTGAAAAGGGTTCTACAGTATATAGCACCAGGAAGGGTTCTGTGATGGTTATGATGTCCAGCTTGTAACAATAGAGCTCTTTTTGATGCTCCATCAGTCTATGGAACCATTTATGATGGAGAACGTCTTGTGTATGGTTCTATGTAGAACCTTTTTGAAAAGAGTTCTTCTGTTGATACGATAACCAGCTTGTAACAATAGAAGAACCCTTTATAGTGCTATATAAAAAAGTTATATATAGAACCATAGACATGACATTCTCCATCAGTCTAAAGAACCATTTATGATGGAAATTTTTGAAAAGGGTTCTATATAGCACCAGAAAGGGGTTTATGATGGTTACGATGTCAAGATTGTGACAACAGAACAACCCTTTATAGTGCTATATAAAAAAAGTTCTATATGGAACCATACACAAGACATTCTCCATCAGTCTACAGAAACATTTGGGGCAGTCGTGGACTGGAGGTTAGGGATCTGGCCCTGTGACCAGAAGGTCGCCGGTTCGATCCCCAGGGCCGACAGTCCATGACTGAGGTGTCCTTGAGCAAGACACCTAACCCCCAACTGCTCCCCGGGTTCCGTGGATAGGGCTGCCCACCGCTCCGGGCAAGTGCGCTCACTGCCCCCTAGTGTGTGTGTATTCACTAGTGTGTATGTGGTGTTTCACTTCACGGATGGGTTAAATGCGGAGGTGGAATTTCCCCATTGTGGGATCAAAAAAAGTTTCACGATTTATGCTGGAAAATGTCTTGCACTTGGTTCTATATAGAACCATAAGGGGCTGTTAAGCTTGTAACAATAGAACCCTTTTGATGCAATACAGCCCTTTTTTTGAAAGACCATACGCTAGGCTTTAATCAGTTGGCCGGGTGGGCTTCTTATCAGGATGGCTGAAGACCACTGCAGTATACCAGTGATGAAATCGACGGCTGTGCTGTTAAATACTGTATATCCTAAAGGAATCACTCCTCCGTGGTGTCTGCCTGTAAAGCAGCTCAACAGAACACTAATTCTGTCTTCCACTCGACTCAGCACTAACGCTCAGTACTGTCATCTGATTCATTTTTACTGTCAGCACTGCCACTCGCTGTAAATGTCAGTTAGGGGTCGGCCAAATGAAGATATTTCATTGTTATTGTGATACATTATGTCACAGTATAATTTTCTGAGCATATCATGGATGTTGTCAGAACAGTTGGGCCTGTTTAACTGGATTTAGTGCAGTTTGTGATTATTATTATTTTACAACGCGATACATAATATTCTATTATACAATTCAGTGACCATGTTTGTAGCTGTATGTAAAGATTTGGCACCCCTGGTCGTCCACTACAGAGAACACACTGTTAAAGATTTTCATACACAATTACTGTTTATTTGCTCAATTTAACATATTGAGGGAATAAATAAATAAATAAATAAGTGGCCTGTGCAAAGGTAAAAACATTGTGTGTGTGTGTGTGTGTGTGTGTGTGTGTGTGTGTGTGTGTGTGTGTGTGTGTATATATACACATTGCTGCTGTTGAATCAAAACCTCGTATGTCCAAAATGGTAACTTTACAGGAGAAGGAAGAATCCTACTTTACCTTTAATGTAAGTCAATGGAACCAGACGTCTTTCCAAGTCATTTTGGGCTGTTTCTCTTGTATATGGATTCCATATAGTACCAAAAGGGGTTCTTTGGCTTGTGAGAGAGGTGGAACTCTTTGGTGTTTTCAAAAAGGGTTCTATATACATCTACAATACATTCTTCATCAGTCTGAAGAACCATTCCACGATGCAAAGAACCCTTAAATCATGCAAAAGGTCCTTTGAGGTCTTCATAGAGTTCACTTTCTTTACTAAAGAACCCTTGAAGAACCATATTCTTGTAAGAGTGTATACAGCAAACAGCAAATAAATAGAAAATAAGTGTAGCAGAATTTTCAGAAAAGTGTATTTAAGTTTCCATTCTCCAAAATTTCCAATTAGAAAATCAACTTCAACTGCACTCTCAGATAAAAAAAGATGGGACCCTCAAGGCTCCATCTCAGCACCTTCAGTCAGGGAACAAAACTGAACCATAATCCACTGAAATGATCTGTTCTAAGCTGGACTGACTCCACACACCCCGCCTCGCCTCCAGGCTTTTATTCTACTGCTCTGTTTTAAATCATTCGGTTATGAAAAGGAACAAATACCAACTTTTCACCTGGAGAACCTGATTTAAGCTCCACAATCAGACCTTAGAACCACTGTAGAACCTCTGAGGGAACATCTACACTGTTCGAACCTTGATGAACGAGAAACGTACCTTTATTTCTAACAGTGTTGTTCACATGTTTGCAGACAACTGTATATATAATGCCATCTTTTTTGTGAAATCTCTACAGTGACAGAACTCAGAATTCCTCCCAGGACTTTTTTTTTATCCGAATACCAAAGAGAAGGATAGGTCTTATTTTGACACTGCTCTTGTTGAACGTCACTCTCATCTATTGGCTGTGTACAGCTGAGCAATCACACTAGCTGCTGTTTGAACAGCGAGTGCACATTGTGTACTCCTGACAAAGACTTCAAAGATGAGAAGAAACAGACAAGACAAAAGACGGGCAGACAGTGGCTCACAACCCCTGCTGCAGCACATACCTTACACTGCACTCTATACAATCACATCTTCATAAAACAACAACAAAGTGCATTGTCGGAGCCTGGCGGGAGAAAGCCAAGCAGATCTCAAAGAAGTATGTGTAACAGATTGTTTGCTTGCGCCCAGATACTCAAACAGCGTGCTAGGTCGCCGTCTATCTTAGAGGTCAGTGAAGCTTGTACTGAGCAGCTGTTGCCCAGAATGTTAGTTCTGCCAGACACGCCCTGTACTGGTTGCTTTTGCCTTGAGCTTCGTAAATACTACATCAAACAATACAAATGTGCCAGGAACACTCGTGCATTTACTCTCAGGAGAGGCTGGGCAAAAACACTACAAGGAAAAATAAGAAAAGAAGATGTTATGGCAAAAGAAAATAGGTTAGGTCCCCAGATAGCTCTCATGAAAATTCATATATGCTAAAAGTGTGAGCTCGGAGCCTCTCACCTTGTTGAAAAGGACGACATCCGAACGTCTGCTGAGGTAAATACACTGTTTAGAATGTCATCCAAAATTGTCTCATGTATTAACACGTAGTAATTGAGCCTCCTGCTGCTAGGATGAAAAGGGAAACTTGCTGAAGCTGCTTCTTTCTAAGAAACGTGACGGGGGGATTCAACAGGACACCCCACCCATGTCTGGGTGTGATGTCAGATTTCATTTTTGTCATTTCAGGAAAATGCAACCCTACTGAATTGAAGCGAGGAAATAACATGCTCTAAATTGTGCAGCAGGTTATCTCAATATCTCCGAAAATGATACAGCGGGCTTCATTTCTAATGGGATGAAATGCAGCTTTTAGGCCCTGTCCCATTTCACCTCTCGCCCCTACCACTGAGCCCTTAGCCCTCTGTTTTGCGCGTTCATGTCTAGATAAAGTGATCCTTATTAGTGCCACAATGGGGAAATTTCACCCCCGCATTTAACCCATCCGTGAAGTGAAACACCACATACACTCTAGTGAGTGCACACACAGTAGGGGACAGTGAGCACACTTGCCCGGAGCGGGGGGCAGCCCAATCCGCAGCGGCCGGGGAGCAGTCGGGGGTTAGGTGTCTTGCTCAAGCTCTGGGGATCGAACCGGAGACCTTCTGGTCATGAGGCTGGTTCCCTAACCTCCCAAGACTGCCCCCTACCTAGGAGTAGGGTGACCTTTTTGTTGAGATAGAGGGGTGGGGCGAAGGGTTTGGGACCCTCCAAACGGAGGTTTTTCAGAGACTCCAAACAGAAACATATGAGGAACAAAAGTCAAACTAGCTAGATGGAGCACACAAGACCAAATAAACCCACAAATGTGAGAATTTTCTCTATTTAAATAGTCCAGCAGTTCTGACACCTAAAGCGCCAGAATAAATAAGGGATAATAAATAAGTACACCCCTCTTTGAAGGCGTATGATCCCTAAATGTAACTAAAGCCCAGCAGTGAGGAGCTGAACTTTCCCCTCCTCTGCTGTCCCTGCAGACGGGCAGGGTCACCTACAGAGCGGCGCTAGTAGCTGATAATAAAGTGATGCTCTTTTATTAGAGGGTCTCATTTCAGAGGGAAGATCTCAACCACTGCCCTGTACTCAGTTAGGGTGACACTCGAAAACAAGGGGTAGGGGTAAAAAGAAGAAATGGGATTGGGCCTAATTTGGGCCACTTGACCCCCCCCCCCGACACACACCCAGGTCCTGTTCTACGGGTGGCTGCCATTCGCTACCACAGACTGATCACGCAGGAGCTTTGATGTCCTGTATCAATGAGTCTGCCAACCATTCCTAATGTAAGAAATTAGATTCTGGTTGGAATCTAGCTCTTTGAAGGTAAAGGAAGTCCTGTTAAGCTCATTTTTATGAAGAGCTGGAAGGGCAAGGCTGAATCTGGGCCAACAGACGTGAGCCACTCAGTCTGTGGATTTCATACGAAAAGTCAGAAGAGTCAGACTTGGCCTCGCAAAGCCTCAGATAAGGACATAATTGCTTTCGCTTCCCCCTGCCGTGACTGCGCACCGCTCGCTCATTAATGTGCAAGGCAGCACTTCTCCTGACTACAGGGTGTAAGAGAACTCAGTGACAAACTGGTACCTGCGTTTCAGTTCCGTTTTCAGGAACCGCCTTGAGTCAAAACAAAAGTACCAGTGTAAGTGACTCTACTCTGAATGTACTGGAAAGTTTGGCAACCTTAAAAGACTTAAAAGGACAGAGTTTGCTGTCGAGAAATGGCTTAGTCAAAGGAAATGTGTCCCTTAATAGTGCAAATGCGCTCTCAGTCCAGCTTCTGTTTCTAAATATCTTGGCCCGCAGGCCAGATCAGGCCCACAACACAATCCTATCCAGCCTGTAAAAGTATTTTAATGTTCTATTAATATTAACCCCCTTTGACATTGTAATCTGTGGTGAGAGTAGAGAGCAGGTGGAAGAGAATCTGGAGAGGTGGAGGTTTGCACTGGAGAGGAGAGGAAGGAAGGTCAGTAGAGACAAGACAGAATACATGTGTGTGAATGAGAGGGAGGCAGGTGGAAAGGTGAGGATGCAGGGAGTAGAGGTATTTTACTGCTGTCTCTTTTTGCGTACTTTGAATAAGCAGTGGTTGGTTTGGGTTACAGCACACCATCCATCCATCCATCCATCCATCCATCCATTTTCTAAGCCGCTTCTCCGTCAGGGTTGCGGGGGGATGCTGGAGCCTATCCCAGCAGTCCTCGGGCGGAAGGCAGGATACACCCTGGACAGGTCGCCAGTCCATTGCAGGGCAGACAGACAGACACAGACAGTCACACCCAGGGGTAATTTAGCATGTCCAATTGGCCTGACTGCATGTCTTTGGACTGTGGGAGGAACCCGGAGAACCCGGAGGAAACCCACGCAGACACGGGGAGAACATGCAAACTCCACACAGAGAGGACCCCGGTCACCCGGCCGGGGAATCGAACCCAGGTCCCCCTTGCTGTGAGGCGACAGCGCTACCCACCACGCCACTGTGCCGCCCCGTTACAGCACACCATTAATTGGAAATTAAAGAAAAATATTTTCTTCTCTAGCCCACAGATTTGTTGAGATTTTTCAATATGACCTCAATATGAGTTTGACACACCTGGTCTAAGGAATATGTCTGTTAGTGACTTCTGTTGCAACCAGTGTTTCTGGGGTAACCCAGTGGTTCCTAACCTGGTCCTCAGGACCCCCAAATGGTTCACTCCATATACTACCTTCATTCTTATGTGCTGTGAGGTGCATTGGTGCAAAAATGTATATCATCTATACTTTCAGAAAAAAAGGTACAAAGCTGTCAATGGGGCAGTCCTCATCTTGTCACTGCGGTGAGACCCTCAAGGGTCCATCTCAGTACCTTCAGTCAGGGAACATAACTGAACCATAATCCACTGAAATTATCTGTTCTAAGCTGGACTGACTCCACACACCCCGCCTCGCCTCCAGGCTTTTACTCTACTGCTCTGTTTTAAAACATTCAGTTATGAAAAGGAACAAATACCAACTTTTCACCTGGAGGAACTGATTTAAGCTCCACAAGCAGACCTTAAACCCACTGCTGGGGCTTTAAAAGACATCTTCATGCAGCTTTAGTCAAGCACTGGGACATTTGACTAGTTCTTTTTTTTCTGTCTCTCCACTCATTGTGAATAGAAGCTCTTGTCACATTTGATTGGATGGTGAAATGGCCTTCAACTACTTACCACTGCTGCAGTTTCACCAAAGAGGCACTTCTTTTCTTACAATCCTTACCTTTGATTACTGGTTTTATTTGATGTCCGTTTTGGCACACAAACAGGCACTGAGCTGGTGAGTAGCATACATGAGCTCATTAACGGAATACACTGAATTATCTCATACACACAGCGTCAGAGACGGCATTACGTTGCTGGTTCAAACCATTAGATACCTAAGGAGTGCTTCCCCGCGCTAGGCTTCAACCCTGCTCTCCCAAGAGGCCAACAAGTAACTGAATCATTACGCTAAACAGCCAATTATAAACCACACACATGCACAGCACAACTAAAAGCCTGAAGCATGTGAGGCAGTAACAATACTGAGGCAGTAATAGCTACTGACGCAATAAACATGCATCACCATATAGATCTTTGTATGCCTAAATACAAAGAATAACATGACAGTAAATATTTGAGAGCAAAACAATATATATGACTGAGCAAATGAGCGTGTGTGTGTGTGTGTGTGTGTATGTATGTGTGTGTGTGTGTATGTGTGGGTGGAAAAACCATACTTTACTTTTCACGTAAGTCAATGGAGCCAGACTTTTATCCAACTTATTTGGGCTGTTTCTTTTGCTCTATTCCTCCTGAAATTTATACTCAATGTAAATGTATACATATATACATGTATTTATATATACTGTATATTACATATCGCTGTTGCTGGAACAAAACCTTGTATCTCCATTTTTTTTCAGTGTTTGAAAACATCCATTGTCCTTTACTTTGTGTGTAAATTTCATGAACGGACTAAAAAAAAAAAAAGACCCAGATTGACTTGGAAAGACGTCTGGTTCCATTGACTTACATTAAAAGTAAAACGTCTTTTCCTTCTCCTGTAAAGTTACCACAGTGGAGATATGAGGTTTTGCTCCAACAACAGCGATATGTATGTATTTATTGCTGCTGTTGGAACCTTTTTTCAGTTTTTGCCATAATTTGAAAATACTTGTTGACTCTTACAATGTATATGAATTTCATGGGGGATGGATCAGAAGAAACGGGCTTACTTGTACAAAAAGTCTGGTTCCATTGAAAATAAGGTGTTAGAATTAAAGTATGTTTTTCCTTCTCCTGTGAAGTTACCATTTTGGAGATACAGCGATATATATGTGTGTGTGTGTGTGTGTGTGTGTGTGTGTGTGTGTGTGTGTGTGTGTACGTGTATACGAGCGAGCTGAGTCAAGTTATAATGTGTGTGAAAGCAAGCAAGGAATGTCACCAGACCCCACACTGTTCCAGGAAACCCATCCATCTTGTTTTTCTGTCACGAAAGCACATTCATGTTTTCCACAGCTCGGAGACGGCACACGCAAGAAGCCACAGAGGCACCCTGGTCCATATCGTGACATGGGAACCTCAATAAAAAAAAGTGTAAAGGGCCAGGAACATTAGCATTTTGGAAAGCAGTGAATGAAAGCGCTTGTTCGTCTTCCTGCGCCTCCCTGAAAGACCCCATTAAGGAGAGGTTTATGGATCCCTCTGTTGTGGTCATATTAAAGGTTGGGATCCAGCTGAAGAGTTAACTCTTCAAAGTATTTTTTTCGGTGGCTGTTTAACCAGAAGCAGGAACGGTGCTCATTTCAGAAGTTTAACTTTCTGGCTTTCAGTTCATCAGTCGGCTGCGGTGTTTGGCAGGATGCTGGAGGTGTCTTGGAAACGAGGGCTTTATCTTAAAATTATGAGGGGAAAATAACAAGCGGAGCCCACAAACACACTTCCTGGGAGTTTATCTGAATGCCAATGCCAAGCTTTTCAGCTCTACTAAAGACTTCTCACTACAAGCGGAGCTCTGAGGATGAGGCCCACTCTAAAGTCTAAAGGGAATCAAATGTCAGGCCATGCGATGAGTTTATAAGCGCAGTTCACTTGGGTTCATGACGGAGTACAGTAGCACTGAATGCAGGGTAGTGGAGCGTACAGGCCTGAAATTAACCTTGAGGTAGGAAACTGTCACGAATCTTCTGTTCCTGTTGTGAAAACTTCCTTTCTTGATCCTTCCTGCTCCAACTCTGCCCCCTCATCATCTGTTTCGCTTGAACCATCTTAGTGTTTAGAGTAGCCCAGCCAAGTTCCTGCTTTGTGAGTGTTCGTAGTGCTCTGTTTTCTGGTGGTTCTTGTGCTTCCTGGATCTCACCTTTGCCAAGACTGACATGTACGGATTTGCCAGTGATTGCCAAGCCTTGAAGTCTGCTATATGACCCCAACTCAGCAGGGCCAGATAAAATACTGGGTTTCAGGACAAGTTTGGCCCAAAGAAGGACTTTTCATCGGTTAAATCTGGACCTAAAACCATTAATCAAACTGGTCATGTAGTTTGGCCACACCGAATAAGATTAAGCAGATCTACATTATGAAAATCCTGCCGCCAAAGGAGTTAAAGAGCATAAATGTCTACGGTGGCCACAACGGCTACATTTACACAGCAAAAGTGGCCCAAATCCTTATTTTTCTTCAAATGTGACACCAATGCGTGACAAATGTGACAAATCTGCGTGGCAGTGTGAACAGCAAAAAACCCCTGTATCTCCAAAATGACAACTTTACAAACAGTGTAAAGGGGAACAGGCATTTTCAAATGATGTCAAAAACTGAAAAACAACAAAATCAGAGATACAAGGTTTTGCCCCGACAGCAGTGAGATGCAACAACTGTACTAGGAAACGGCATTATTGAAAAAGAGCAGATTAAATAGCAGAAATAGCCACATTTTCATGCCGTCCTTCAGCGGTTCAGTCAGTGTTGGCTTTCAGAGAAGCACACAGAGGCCTTTTGGTTCATCTTCTGTTCATGATCTCAAACACAACATATCAAAGTACTGTAAAACCGGGTCTGGGTTCAGGCTTCAAATGTATCAGAACCAGTCACGGGTACGGTTCCGGCGCAGGTTTTCATTTCATGCCTTTGCAGGCCTCTAACTCCGTCTTCTCTGCTGCTTCTAATGTCTAAGTCCTAATGTAGCAATCATCCCATCGTCTCTGTCTTCTGTGTGCGACAGATACAAAAAGACACTCAAAAAAAGTTTGAGATGAAGCCGGGACTTGTCATTTGTGGTTCATTTCATCTCCGTGTTAGAAGAAAAAAATAAAAATCTCTCCTACGCCTCTTAGGAGCCTTCCTAAGATTCCTCCTAGCCTTGGTGAGAATTTCATGGCCCTACCTCAAGCTGAGTAAGGCATATGAATTAGCTACATCAGGTGTCTGCAAGAGGGAACCTGGAAATGATTAAAGTTCTGCGAGAGATGAGGGTATAATGAAGTTAGAGGAGCATGTTTTCATGCCCTAGAGTCACTTTTTCCTTTCAGTATGACTTGCTACAGTTTCCACAAAACTTCCAGTTTCACACCAGACAAATGTGCGGTGTCACTTTGTAGCTGTTAACGGATTTGATCCTAATTCCTTTTAAGAGCTTTGCAACAAACAGAGCAGAAATCCCCTTCTGCTGTCACTGGCAGTGATAAAGGCTGCCATTGAGCTGAGCTCCAGACCCATGCTGTGCAAACTCAGTGGGGCATTTGGTCAGTTCGGCAACATGTCGCACCCTAAATCCCCCCGTAGCTATCGACCAATCAGACATTCATATCAGCAACACCACTGTAAGATATACAGTGCTGTGCGAAATTTAGACTCGATTTATTAAATATCTAGTCAAAATGTCCGTTAGGTACAAGCTGTTATGCATAAATAAGGTCTCCTAACAACTCTGCAAGACTTGGTAGACCACCAAAGCTGCTGTCATCAGCTTTAATCCTTGAGAGACTGGAGGAAATCAAGCTCCACTGTTCCAGATCTGTGGTGTTTCTGTCCATCCTTCCACTGTGAGGAGACCACTCAGCGCTGTGGGTCTGAAAGGACGTGTAGCTGACCAAGAAGAACCTCACTGAGAAAAGGAGACGGACACATCAGACAAAGAAGCTGAACGATGGACTGACCGCCCCAGAGTCCAGACCTCAACATCACCGAATGGATTACTTCTGAAAATGAAGGCCTCAGCAGACGTCTTGACGTTCGCCTGGCTTCAGGGAAAAACACGACGTAATTGCGGAGAAAACGAACCACTGTAGACGTCGTGCACATGGCAGTTGGACGAACTCCGCAGATGAAGATGCTACGCGACAAAGCCTGTGATTGGTCAGTAAAAAAGAGCTGTGCCATGAAACAAAGACGGACGATTTTGAGGGGCTTAGTTTCCCAAGAAGTATGTTAAGCACTTTGGCAGGGATGCAAATATTTCACAGGGAAAGATATATTTGTTAAATAAACAATCAATACCTCCTAAATGTAATATGTTGAGCCTATTACTCGGTATTACTAACTAGTAGAGAGCACCAAAACACATACGTTACCTTTATTTAGGGTTCACAAGAGGATGGGGCTGAAGTTGGCTGCCTATTCACCAGCTTCAAGTTCAAATTTTCCTGTTCCACCGTAAATGGTGGCAGCATTCTGGACTTGCACGTCACCACAGTTAGAACCGTGACAGAATCGTTTTCCACTACTGGAATTTATAATAAAATGTCAAAGCATCACCTGCATTAGTGGAGCATCCGCGACACAAAACCAGAGAAAGAAAGAAAGAAAGCTTGTAAGCTTCCAAAGGCACTTATGGCTTCACGCAACCTTCGAGAGTTTTCCAAGCAGTATGCTGAGGCCTTAAGACTGAACTTTTGGAAGTGTGGGAGAATATACCTGCAGATTTCTTTAAAAAAGCTGTAATAAAGGCAAAGAATGGACACAGCATACACTCACCGGCCACTTTATTAGGTACAATGTTCAATTGCTTGTTCACACAAATAGCTAATCAGCCAATCACACGGCCGCAACTCACTGCATTTAGGTATGTAGAGGTGGTCAAGACAACTTGCTGAAGTGCAGGCCGAGCATCAGAACGGGGAAGAAAGGGGATTTAAGGGGCTTTGAACGTGGCGTGGTTGTTGGTGCCAGACGGGCTGGTCTGAGTATTTCAGAAACTGCTGATCTGCTGGGATTTTCACACACAACCATCTCTAGGGTTTACAGAGAACGGTCCGAAAAAGAGGAAATATCCAGTGAGCGGTCAGTTGTGTGGACGAAAATGCCTTGTTGATGTGAGAGGTCAGAGGAGAATGGGCAGACTGGTTCCAGATGATAGAAAGACAACAGGAACTCAAATAACCAACCAGAATCTCTGAGGAACGTTTCCAACACCTTGTTGAAAGTCTGACACGAAGAATTAGAAGAAGGCAGTTCTGAAGGCAAAAGGGGGTCCAACCTTTTACTAGCAAGGTGTACCTAATAAAGTGGCCGGTGAGTGTATACTGAAGAAAATACTACTTCTAGCTCTGTTTAGCTGTTGAGGATTCTGTGTAGTTTTCTGCTAAATAAACACGCTTTTTGTTTTTATCATGAATAACTTGTACTTATTGTGCGGTAAAGGGTGTCCCCTAACCTTTACACAGTACTGTACATAACTTATAATGCCACGTCAAAGGAAGTGACACTTTCCAGATAAAGCCTAACATTCACCTCTTCATTTAAATGATCCCCTGAGGGCAATCAGGACTCAGTATTTCAGTGTGTAAAGGAGCTCAAATCTGTCGAATCTGTTCTCTCGCCACAGCAGTGACACGGCAGTGTGCTCTATTGGGTATCAATCATATTACCCTCTAATGAGGACACTGGATTCAAAATGAGGTTACCAGGGGAGGACAAATTGATCAAAGTGACCCTGGACTAGTTATTTGCTGATCCAACAGCCTGTAAAAGAGGCTGATCCATTCAGTTCTGGACGTGTTCCATTTATTTTTGCTGTTGACGGTGGGTTTTGCTGTGGACTGTCCCCCGGATAAGCAGATTAAAGAGGGATACAGAGGTCTAGCAGATTAGAGATTGACAGCACCAGAGCAGTTACAGTTACAGGGGTCGGCAACACGCGGCTCATTTACTGTCCTGTTGCGGATTTGTAGGTAAAAATAAAATAATCCTCCTTTACAGTAAAATAAAGCTCTGCAGATCGTTCCACACAGTTTACCAGTAAATGTCTTTAACACTGGAGTTAATGTGGAGCTGCTGATTCACCCTTTAACCCTGAAGATCAGCGCAGACGGCTGGTCACCATAGCAGCGCAGACAACAATCTCATCTAGCTAGTAGCTAACAAAAAGGCAAAGAGACAGATTAAGGACAAATATCAATCATTTGGAGACAAATTGACTGACTTGTTACGTTTAATCTGCAACGACAAAGTGTCAAACGCAAAACAGTCGCAAGGCTGAAGTTTCTATCCGCCAGCTTCTTGTTCGAATTTTCCCATTCCACCTTAAATAGTGCAGCAGTAACATTCTGGTGCCTCAGTCACCTTTTAAGGCGGAACAGGAAAATTTAAAGAAGAAGCTGGCGAACGAGAAGCGACTTCAGCCTTGTTACAAAATGAATGTGAAGAGACATTTTAGAAGAAACTATTCTAATTTTACAGAAAAGTTTCCTGCCAGAGATGCGAGAAAAGCCGCTGAGCTGAAGCTTAAAGCAGAGCATAGTAAGTCTGCATTTTCGTTTATACTGTATTTTCAACGTATAGTTAGTACAGAGTATATAGCTAGTACATCAGCGCATATTGAGACATATTCACAACCAAGATGGAACAATGGGCATGAAAGGTAGTTAGATTTTTTTTGAAGGGACAAATAGGCTATTTGGGTTGCCGACCCCTGGTATAGAGGGGTAATGAGTTATTACAAATATATATACAAATCTGAAAAAAACAGCTTGTTTCAAATACAGTGTTTTGGTGAAATCGTGAAAAACGTCTCATTTGCATACAGTGCATTGCTTATTCAGCCTACGGCAGTTTAGCCCCACCCACTCACGCTAAAGTTAGAAAAATGTCTCAGCCTGGACTGCTTCTTTAACAAGGCACAATACAGGACATCCAATCAAAGCAAGGCATATTTACATGCATCAGTCTTAAAGTCACAGTAACAAAACAGCTTGTTTAGTTCTAAAGGAAAAAGCTACTTTTGACACTTTCTGTCTGGACTTTGTACTTCAGATGCAACACACCTCGTTGAATTGGCTTGTAACTCACTCGCTCAGGTTTAGCAGGCTGAAACTCTTATCAAGGCGGAGTTATTGGCACTCAGACAACTACTGATGCTTCATAAGGGCGGTGCTTTGGTATAAATTATTTATAATATATATGTGTTGTTTTATTTTGCTTTTATTTATGTAAAGCACTTTGAATTGTGCCACACAAATAAACTTGCCTTGATTCCTTTCAATGGATATCTATAACATTATTTGTTATCTCTAACGAAATCCCTTTCCCAGCTGGTCAGCTGGTATGAGGCTACATCTGTGGTGCACAATATGTATTGTCATGTATAGTCATGCATAGTTTGTGCACGACAACAATGCATCAATTTTTTCACACAAGCTCTGGATTCACATACCCATTTACTGTTAACGTTAGTTTTGCATAGACAACAGACCTGCCCAGAACAAAGGATGTGCTGACGGAGAATACAATGAGAAATGAAAAGATACCACCGAGCAAAGACTGAGACAAATGAGCCGCGCCCCTCCTGTTAGCTCAAGCCAGAGCTCCCGACAGACTGGAGCCATAGAAACACATTAAATCTCTAATAAGATCACACGTAACCACTAGTGATGAATCAAAGCGAGTTACCATTAAAAACATATCGTCACCTTTTGGCACCCATTGTTCTGCATGGCGGAGCTGCTCAGGGATCTGAAGAATGAAAAGTATTGATCTGCATCAGGTAGGACACCTAGCAGCTCCAGGCTAGTTATTATTAATGTCTCCTGGCGTGATAGAAGGGTATCTGAACAGGCCGAAAGATGACGTAGAAGGATGAAGAAGGAGACACTCAAAGACTAGGACACTGTCATGTTCTAAGGTATCTGACGTACCTGAGTTCACTCTTTTTGCATCTTAAAACCAGTTTCTTCTTCCAATTTGTCATCTGTGCTTTATCTTTTTGGACCTGCCTCACATTTCGACTTAGTCTAATGAAAGTTTGGTAGCACTTTATTTGAAGGCTACCTACATAAGGGCTTCATGACGCACTCATAAGCACTGAATAATGTGTTTATGAAGCACTACTTGAACATTTATTAAGTGTCAGTTCTCGCAACCTGACATAAGATGTTTTATGAAATAAATGACATTGTACTGACATAATAAGAATAAATGTTGAACATATTTACAGCACTAAACATTTAAAACACTATACATAACTGTTTATGTCGGCATTCTTAAGACGACATTGTACTGATATCAGGTGAAATATGCCTGGAAACCACCCCCTCTTCCCTCCATGGCATGGATAAGATGATTGATGCAATTATGTACAGTGTTTTAAATGTTTAGTCATTTATTTCATAAAACATCTTATGTCAGGTTGCGAGAACCGACATAAGCACTTAATAAATGTTCAAGTAGTGCTTCATAAATATATTTGGAAAATACTGTGATAGGGAATTTTATCAATACTGTCCAGCACCATGTCAGTTTAATCCACTTCTAAGGATCTCTGTATATTAAATAGCCCTCTCAATGTTAGATTCAAGCCTCTCTCTCAGGCTAGACTGCTCAAATCGATTATCACTATAGAACAATAGCTTTGACCAGAAGTCAGAATCAATTACACTTCTTTAGGATGGAACAGAGCAAAGTTCTCTCGTGCTCTCCGGAACCGCAAGCGTTAAATCAAATGGTTATTGATTTAACAGGGACCATCTGAAACAGGGAGAGCACAACCGGTGAGCCAAATGAACGGCAGCTTCCAGCAAAACTGCCCGTTTCGCTTTTGAAAAATCCATATCCACCCCAGCAAACCATCAGAGACTGAGCAACACGCAACTGTGCACACTGTTAGTGAGACACCCACATCGGGGTAAACGGAACAGCATTGGTGAGACAAACATTTGAGTAAACACGCTTGATTAATGTGCATTGTCGCTATATTGTATTGACTTGCTCCATTTTCAGCACCACCAGAGACAGTTTGATGAATGGAGATGGTGCTGCACTGCATCTCCACGTTAATGACGTCGGCGGACACAGCATCTTTAATTCCGGACCGTCGTCAACGGCAGGGGGAATGGGGATGGGAGAACGCTCCTGTGTAATTAAGAGTCTAAGTGAAAACACCACCATTACCCACAGAAGCACCCCATCCCCCCAAATCTCAAACACAAGCTCTAGTAGCTGCTCCTCCTCTCTTTTCTAAACACCTAATGCAGCAAGCGGTAGACGGCACCATTCACTTTCTCCACCCTAAATTAAACAAAACAACCCCACGCTGATTCTCCTAAAGTGGATCTGTTGTGAAGTAGGGATGCACGATATATCAGTACCCAATATATCGTTTGCCGATAAATGGAAAAACATGAGTGATGTTATTATCAAAATTGATATTGATGCTGAAATCATGGCCAATAATTATTTTTATTTTTAGCTTGTGTATGAACTGAAGCATGTGTGGAAGCACTTGTCGTCACCAGCGGTGGGCATTAGTCTTTTTCTAGAACCTGGAGCTTCCACAGTCGGCCGGTTTCAGTTTCTGTAATGACCGATAGGCGCATAATGTAACTGACTGAAGTCTGGCAGATGAGCTGCTCGTACAACAGTTTGTTTGGACAGCATCATCTGATTAGTAGGGAATCATTCTATTTTTTTTTCTTGCAAAAACTGTATCAATATGCTGAGCACCGGTTGCTAGGTAACCACCACTCTGCAGCTAATTCTATTTTATCATACACACAAAAAAAAAAAACGGAAAAATGGACACATTAGATCATTTCTGTAATATAATATACAACCGGTTAGATTCCCGGAGAATGCATGTAAATTATATATAATATTGGACATTCTCTCCTTGATTGCTAAAAAATATTAACGTTCAAAATCGACCACTTACATTTTCTCGCTTCTGGGAAGACACAAACCGCAACCAAATATATCTGAAAAATGTATTGTTAAATGTTGCTGAACATACTGGTTCTGAAATGCAGATCACTGAGGCTTTAGTCCTTAAGGGAGGTCTGTATTTTGTTTTTTAATCAACATATTTCAGTTTTTCATTTACCACAAATAGCGTTACTCATTTCTACTCATTTTTAATGAATGTTCAGATCTAACAACTAGAGCAGCCTATTTCAGATTTCTGTTCATCTGAATAGCAGCGATGATATGCAGGTAATTACAATACGTGAATTTATTCAAATCTTTGTTTAGCCATGTGTTTTCATCTGTTTTACTAAATGCAAAGAGTCACTAAACCAAGTTCGATCGCGAGTGAAATGACGGGGCAGCCGTGTGCTGGAGGTTAGAGAACCAGCCCTGTGACCGGAAGGTTGCTGGTTCGATCCCCTCGGCTGACAGTCCATGACTGAAGTGCCCTTGAGCAAGACACCTAACCCCCAATTGCTCACCAGGTGCTGTGGATAGGGCTGCCCTCCTCTGGGAAAGTGTGCTCACTGCCCCCTAGTGGGTGTTTCACTGCACGGATGGGTTAAATGCAGAGGTCTGATTTCACAGCGTGCAAACACAGAGACAAATGGTTCTGAATTCAATTGATTGGCCAATCTAAATCCCGTTCTTGACTGTCGGTTAACACTATTTCAGTGTTTGATATGAAAGTAACTATAGATTAATAGAGATAACGTCATATCAGATTAGCCCATTATCACTTATTAGTCTCACATACACGAGTGCCTGGTGATGCTCTTAGCTTCACTCTGATTGTCAAAGTTAGAGGCAAACTTGGAGGAACTATTTCCTTTTATTTTTTATCATTTTGATATTTTTGGGGCGGAGTTCTTTTAGTGTACGGCTGAGCTGTATGCGTTTAATCTTTAGTCCTCAATGATGAGCCTGAACATTGTTAGTTTTTCAGTTGGTTTAATTCCACTGTTCCTTATTTCTAGAAATCCTTACGTCTGTTCGGATATTGCTGTGAATGGCTGCAGATAA